>NC_080569.1:27937500-28237500 GCF_030253575.1 Rhododendron vialii | reverse complement strand
GGGCTAGTCCGTGCAGAATTTTGCTGTTGACTTTACTTGGGACACCCGCAAGTGGGCGCTGAAATTAGTCCTGCAGGATTAGTCGAGTTACACGCAAGCAAAAACCCGGGTTATCAAAAATAACTTTTGTCAGCAAAAAAATGCCTCGGAGAACAATATACATAATGATGAAGGTTGAAATTTGTACCATCTACCTGTGGTCGACGAGTAATTGTTCAGAGGGACGGACCCCAACACTACTCTCCACCACAAATTCATGAGGGATTCATATACTTAATCTAGAATCCTACGTGAATATGTGGAGGAGATTGGTGTTGGGGATACATATGGCGGTGCCGTGGTGCGCAAGACCACCCAATAATTTTCCGTGGCGGACCCATGTGAAAAAAGAAGTTACAATACAAGTACAGTAATGGCCCGTCCGTTTGTGTCTCCCACTCCTGCTTAGAACCACAGCCACTCATGCAATGGAAATCCAAATAAATGATGGACGGATTTTATTGCACTTGTGTAGGTCTAAATCAGAACATTTTGCAAGGCACGTATGATGTAGATGTCTAGGTTTTGGTAACGCAGGGTGTCCTAGACTAGTTTGTCCACACCCCGGGATAATTCCTACAGCCCTTCCCGTAGTTTTTTTCTATTCTTACACAGGAGGTGAGGTGACCCCAAAAATTGATCTATTTTAGATAACGAATGTTTACGGGAATCTTGGACTATAAAACCTCAGCCATGCAACGACCCACTAACATATCAACTTCCACAATATTCCCAGCTGAGGTGCAACTTATTAGCACCATGGCTTCTACCATGTCCTTCTTGGTCTTTTGTCTTTGGAATTTTAGCCTCTCAATTAGTAGTAGCTTCCTCTCGCCTTATCAATGAGGAATACTCCATGCTAGAAAGGCACCAGCAATGGATGTCTCACCACGGACGGATTTACGAGGATGAGCAAGAGAAGGGCATCCAGTTTAAGATATTCAAGGACAATGTGGACCGTATTGACACGTTTAACTCCGGTGTGGACAAAGGATACAAGCTGAGTGTGAACCAATTTGCTGACCTGACCAACGAGGAGTTCCGGGCTTCTCGTAATGGTTACAAGAGGAAATCACCTAGTAAAGTGAAGTCTGGCTTAGAACAAGCACATTTTCGGTACGCAAATGTAACTGTTGTGTCGTCTGCTATGGATTGGCAGGAGAAAGGCGTTGTTACTCCTGTCAAGAAACAAGGCATATGTGGTAAGCATCAAATATAGATTAGCATCATTTAGTGTTTGTGTGTCTGTATATATATGAAACAACTCCATAGTCGAACCTGATATATCAAAAGAAAATTAAATCACACACTAGTCTAAGCTTTAATTTTTTTCGAGACCTCAAACTTTTACGTTTTGTTTTAATCTTGTTGAAGGGTACATCCGGGAAGAAATCCTTCTTCTTTGAAGGCTCTGCATAAATTTATATGATATATGTCCATAAACTCCAAAGGCTTAGAAAACTTTGTTATTCAAAGGGCCAGCAAAATAAATACTGTATGTACTTTCCTTGCGTATGGGCCCCAATGTTTAAGGATGAATACCACACATTCTTGTCCAAATTAAGACCATCGAGGAAAACATCATCATTAAAATACCAAAACGAAACAAATACTCGTTCTGACTAAGGACCATAAAATTAAACCTGCTAAACACGTCTTAAGTTCGTTACATGATACGTCGAGCGAAATTAAGATTAATTAAGTTAGAATAAGATAAACTGGTAATTGTTAAGAAAATGAATCCCACATTGCTTGGGGGTGGAATGGGTGATCACTTAATAACATCTGGGACCTCTCCACTCATTGCCAATTGGTTTTGAGATGGACATAAAGTTTCTACAGTAATGGTATTGTATAAGGACCTCGAGAACATTGAGTCATCCTCAAGGGCGGAACCATGGTTTGTTCGTAGTGGGGTCAAATACCTAGAGATGTCAAGAATTTGATCGAGTTTGGCAATAATAAGGGACAAAAAATTGTTTTCAAACTTAATTATTGAGATGTTTTTTGATACATGTGGTGTCAAATATGGTGTCAAATTCTAGTAAAAGTGGTAACTATTTATGTTAGCCGGGTCAAGTGATGTGACCCCAATATGGTCCTCTTCCCTCGCCCATGTTTACCCATGAGAGCCAAGTCATTCTCTCTACATAATACTAATTACTGGCCCACCGAATTCCCATAACATAAAATTGTTTTACATTAATTACCGTTACAATATTTTATACAGGAAGTTGTTGGGCGTTTTCAGCAGTAGCAGCCTGTTTACACCATATTTTACCGTCTGTCGATGATCGACCAAAAGGTGGCAATAATGAGAATGTTTCCTATTTTATTATTTCGTATTAATAATATAACTAGTTTTTATTCGTTTCTTTGTTTGTATTTTGATGGAGTGCAGGACACTTGGCATATTTCTACACATTTAGAAGTTAAAAGGACACTTGTCATCGTCCTACACACTTTGAAGTTGAAGGAAAGTTATTTGGACATTAGAAGAATGAAGAGTAGTGAGAAGTTAAGAAGTTATTTCCTACACATCTTTGTTTTTCTATAAATAGCATTTTTAGGCCTCATTGTAAGACCCCCAATCAATCGCCCAAAGGCTTCTACTTTTATCTGTACTTTACATTTCTTGCTCTAGGAGTAGCTTGTAACGTAACTGTCTGTTCGATTGTATTCTCATCGTCAATCGACTTCTACCTCGAAGAATAATAAAGTCCATTTTGTTATTCTTCTTTCATCTCCATTCACTTCATTAAGTTTGCTTCTAGAGAAGTCCTGAAATACGACAAGGAATCAAACTCCATCACCACAAACACCCACATCCCAGCACACACACAAACAACAACTCTTAGTCGATTCGTCGACTGCAAGCGAGAAAATAGACAAACAATTTTGGCGCTAGAAGGAAGGCTCTTACTAATTTGGAAGTAATTCGCACACGAGGTCAGGAAATTGATTCAAGTTTTGACTTACGTTGTGGCAAATCCACAAGATGATTTAGCCCAAGAATTTTCGACTCTATTACGAAGGTTGATTGCACCAGGAAAATGAGAAATTCCTTCTTCCAATGGTTTGCCTAACGACAGGAGAACTCCAGAAACTTCAGATATGCCTGGGGGGCATCCTCAACAGGTATATACTAATCCTACTTTTGAACCTTTGGATGGAGCGAATCGAATTCCATTAGGGTCCAGTCAACCTTGGCCTAACCCAACAAGGCAACGGATTTTTATCAACCAGTTCCAAATACTAGTGGAAGTAATGGAATTGGAAGTCAATATGGTAATGGCCAAAATGAAAATATTCCCATTGGTTTCAAAGCACCGCCTGGATTTGGTACTAATCAAAGTCAATATGTGCCTCCCATGGTACACTACACATCAACCACAAGGGCCCCAAAACTATTTGTTCAATTGTTGATCAAAAGTGTTCGTGAGAGGTATAGATTTAATTTTCAAAAGCCATCTATATTGGTATCCGTATTGGTTTTGGTTGAAATATGCCCAGTTATGGTTAAGATATGTAGATAGTGTTCATTGTTTTTCTACAATTTTGGGCAAATATAAGTGGCCAAATTGGCCATAGTTTTGTCCGCACCATCACTAAATTGGAAGTGATGGCAAAAATCAAATGTGGAAATGAAAGCCTTGCACGTAAGGCTTGAATGTACAATTTACGAAAATGGAATAACGGCCACTCATTGGCCAACTTTTGGATTTCGACAGAAATGGTTCACAAAAGCCTTGCAAGGCTTGAGCAATTCATAGATCATTCTAAAAAAAAAAACAATCGACAGAATGGAAGCCAGTTTAATGGAAAATTTTAGCCTTAAATGGAAGGTTTGAACGATTTATTGCTTGCCATTTTTTGGCCATTGGTAATGGTTTTGTTGGACAAAAGTTTATTTGTTGAAACCCGTCGAAGAACACCTTGCCTTTTGAAAGGTGGCATTAAACAAAACCCAGTCATATTTGGATTTCGCCTTTCCATAGGCGGTAAAAATAGGGTTCTATCTCGATGGGAGATAAAGATCAAGTATAACTGGAAGCCCTTGAAATGGACAGAGGCCATTTATAATTTGTGGATCTATACACGAGAAGCTTTCATCCAGATTTCACTAAGGATGAAAAGAAGTTATTGGCCCAATCATAAATGAGAGATAGCCTCGATTGATATCGAGTTTGCATGGGGGCAAACTCATCTTTAGAAAGCCAAATTATGTAAAGTAAATGGCTTTGGTGTTGAACCTCGAAGGGAGTCAAGTATGATTCGACAGAAAAGCCTTGCCGGGTTTGATAATTTATTCGGGCAAAGAAAGCCATTCGTTGGCTAATATTCAGAACAATTCTAGTTGGTCATCGACAAAATTGCATTGTTATAGACCAACCACTGCTACATTATCATGGCCTTATTATCACCCAGATTAACCTCGACAGAAAATTTTGATGAGGCCGTAGAAATTTTTTATGAGGCAGTTGGGTGCCTATGTTGATAAGGTAACTGCCAATCACTATTGACTTGAAAAGACCTGATTCAAACAGGCATATTATTATTATATGCCCATTGATGCCTAATAGTATGCCTATTGCCAACAGGATCAGTATATAACTATATATTGTTGATAAGTGCTAAAATATACATATTTTGGCACTCCAAACTACATTTGTTAGTCATTTATTTTGATTAATTGATTTTTATTTTGTTCTTTTGTTATTTATAGGTTGTTCGAGCCCGTTGTCCAAGACTTTGGGTAAAAAGAAGATTTTAAAAAAGTTTGAGGTTAAAATGCGAAACCATTCAAAATTGAGTGGTTGATTTATTATTTTTTGAAGTCTAAAGGGCCTTTGTGTAATTAAGGTTTTCAATCCCTATGTAATCACTTTAACCTACTGACTTCTGGGGACGCTGCGTGAAAAAGGAAAAGAGACTTCCTCCTCTGGCTGCTGCCGTGGAAACTTTTGACGGAAAGGAAGAGAAAAAATTGGGCTGCGCAGTGCTCACAAGCGGCAGCGGCTTTGGTTCGGAATATATTTTTCAACCAGCTTTAGACTTTGAGAGTTCTTTTTCCTTTCAAGTTATTTGAAGTTTATTTAATTATTCGCACTGAGGTAATTCGTTTTAATTTTTGTTCTTAATTAAAGTTGTTCTTTGATATTTAATTAGTTGTTATTTCTTGTTTATTTTCTTTCGCCAGTATTAGAAGCATGATTCAAATTAAGGTTTCTTGTATTTCTTGTTCAATGCATAGTGAGTAGTCGTATAGGTAGGGTCGCGGGGTGATTAGCACACCGTGGCCAGTTCGGGCACTGCTCCTATTTTCAAACAATGAAAAAGATAATTTTAGATTGAAAAAATACTTCCCGCTGACGAACCCAGGCATCGTCGGAGCCTATGTGAACGAGGAAATGGGGGTCCAAAACTCATTCTTCGCTGCGCATGGATATACGGTGATCATATGGTCTCGCATCTTGCGAGATATCTTTTTCAATCTAAAATTAAACGTTTTTAAGAACTCCAAACAGAGCAGGTTAATACGGACTGGTTACAAGTGCTAAGAACCCTTCGACTGTACCTCCTTTTAATTTTCTAAAAAAGTATAATCAATTTCTTGTTTTAATTAATCTCTCAATCAAAACGACCAGGGGTGGCTATCTAAGAGCCCATTTAAATTATAACAACCCGAGTTTTCACAGCACACACTTCACCGTCTCTGTTGATTCGACTCCGGACTTACCGGATATTGTGCTGCATCGGTCTCAGCCCTACGCTTGGGGCAACCCATTATTTTAGGTCTAGGAATCGGTCAAGCATTTTTGGCGTCGTTGCCGGGGACGGTAACGTGTGTTAAGAATTCGGGTAGTTATTATTATTATTATTTTTTATTTGCTTTCTTTTTAGTTCATTATTTTTTTTTTATTATTGTTGAAAAGAAGAAAAAAATGGCCCATTTTGCAAGGTGGTATGGAGGTTATGCAAACCAATTTGATTGTTCAGTGTCACTTCCAATATTTTATGGTTTGGCCTCAGAAAATTATTTTTCACATATTCATGATCTTGAGAAAGCTTTTGGTAGAGATGAAGTGGCTCTCTTACATGTATTTTCAGCATCTTTGCGTGATAGTGATTTAGATTGGTTTAATTTTTTGAGTCCAAGATTGACATGGGGTGAGATTGTAATACAATTTTTCAATCATTTCAATCCCTCATATGAGACTCATATGCTTTTACAAGAACTATCAGATTTCTCTCAACATGATGATGAGTCTTTGTCACAGTGTTGGGAGCGATTTAAATTTGTTGTATTCTCTTGTTCTAGTTTTAATTATGAGCTTGGCAGTCTTCTAGTTATCTTTTGCCGTGGTTTAAACCTTAAGCCATGCGAGGTGGATTTTAGGTCCACTGACGAATTCTTGGATAAAACCCTTGAAGACGCTTGGAATTTCTTAGATGAATTAACCCAAAAGCTCCAATTTTATGAGTTGACTAAAAGTTTTGAGGATACTAGTTCTGATAGGAGGGAAAAAGAAGAAATAGAGCCACCTTATTTTGATCAATTAGCTGATTCTCTTTCTTGCAATCAAGTTGAAAATTTTCAAGTGATTAATTCTTGTGTATTGAAAGATGAAACAACAGAGTCACTTGTAACTAACGAAATAGTTAGTTCACCTGAAGTGCAACAGCATTCTAGTACACTTGAGATGGATTTTCATGATGCGACTCCTCAGAAGTCATTGCCAATAATTGTGCAAAGTCCACTTGTTCTTGATGATCAAATACCCGCAACCATAGATATTGATGTCATCACTCCTATTGAGCATCCACCATTGCAAGAGATTATCACGTTAGAACAAATTGACTTTCTTGGTGTTGATAATTTTAATATGGTTTACCATTCATTTTTTCTGACACTCATCAACAACTTGAAAATTAATTTGGTTCGGAATATGCAATTGGTGGAATTTAAATTTCAAACGCAGCTAAGGCCATTAAGATATTCTAAGTATTTGGTTTTGTGGCATGGTCGCATACAATTTTTAACGGAGTGCTTGAAGTAGGTTGAGATGTTGATTTTGATTGCTCTTCGTAGTGTGATGAATGGTCGGATTTCATGTGATGGGAGTGAATGTCATTAACTTTTTTGTATAGTTTTTTTTTCTTTTCTCTTTCTTAGATTAGTTACTTTTATTTTATTTTATCTTTTTTTTTTGTGAGGATTAATATTGCAGGATGCTTCGTTCAAGTTGGGGGGTCTTCTTCCCACTATGTTATTTCTTGTGTAGTTCTTCATTCCGAGGTAATACCTTTCCCTTCTTTTTCTTTTATGTCCTATATTTTTATTCTTTTGTATTCAATGAGGACATCGAATGGTTTAAGTTGGGGGGAGGGATTACTTTGGTAAGTTTTTCATTCTTAGAGTGTTAAAATTCAAAAAAAAAAAAATTGAAAAATTTTCATTTCGCATGCGATTTAGCACTTGTTGTGATTATTTGTTGGATAATTGAGTTGAGGTGTGTTGCCTACCATAGTGATATCTGTTATTGGCTTGGTAGTTCTACTTGCTAGCTTGTCTTAAGAAGTTGATAATGACACTCTTGTATAGCTGATAGGCGCGTGATATCATAGATATGAGCGCCTAAGTAGGGTGAATTAGCGCGTTAGATGTGCGTTTTATTCCACGTTCCACTTGATACCGTACTTTATTTTGGTTTTGTGTTTTTATTAATTTCTCAGGTAATAAGACGGATTTAGCACCAAGGTTGGAATGAGTGGTTTCGAAATCGGTTCATACGTTGCCAGGATGCCAAAGCTGAGTTGTGAACGTCGGGTGGCCAAATCCCATGCGATGCTCAGAAGATGCCGTAACGTGGGCGGTATCAATACTAGCTTTTCCTGTATTGATGCATGTGAAACTGTTCGGCCTTGGATCTGGGCAGCTAACAGAATTGATTATGGATTGGGCCTTATTAGTTTTGCTTTTACTGCGCACTTAGTTTTGAAATTGAAAGTGGTAGCAAAACAAATACAGAAGTGATGCATACTTGATGGGCCCAAAAGAGCAATAATATTTTTTATATTTTGACCAAGACTTGGACCTAGGAAAAGAATGGGCTGAAGCCAATTTCTCGGCAGTGGGCCATGTTTGGAAAAAAAAGGATTTTGCAAGACTTTTTAGTCCACCCATGAAGGAGTTATTAGGTCGGCACTTCATCTCATATAAAAGGAGAAGAACGGGGCTGCGGTACGGGGGATCTCTGACACAAGACTTTTGGCTTTCCGCAGCATTCTTTTTTTACAGTGACTTTTTACAGGAAGAAGGACGACGAACGGGGCCACCGGAAATAACAAACAGCCGGAAATAGGTTGTTCGAGCCCGTTGTCCAAGATTTTGGGTAAAAAGAAGATTTTAAAGAAGTTTGAGGTTAAAATGCAAAACCATTCAAAATTGAGTGGTTGATTTATTATTTTCTGAAGTCTAAAGGGCCTTTGTGTAATTAAGGTTTTCAATCCCTATATAATCACTTTAACCTACTAACTTCTGGGGATGCTGCGTGAAAAAGGAAAAGAGACTTCCTCTTCTGGCTGCTGCCGTGGAAACTTTTGACGGAAAGGAAGAGGAAAAATTGGGCTGCGCAGTGCTCACAAGCGGCAGCGGCTTTGGTTCGAAATATATTTTTCAACCAGCTTTAGACTTTGAGAGTTTTTTTTCCTTTCAAGTTATTTGAAGTTTATTTAATTATTCGCACTGAGGTAACTCGTTTTAATTTTTGTTCTTAATTAAAATTGTTCTTTGATATTTAATTAGTTGTTATCTCTTGTTTATTTTCTTTCGCCAGTATTAGAAGCATGATTCAAATTAGGGTTTCTTGTATTTCTTGTTCAATGCATAGTGAGTAGTCGTATAGGTAGGGTCGCGGGGTGATTAGCACACCGTGGCCAGTTCGGACACTGCTCCTATTTTCAAACAATGAAAAAGATAATTTTAGATTGAAAAAATACTTCCCGCTGACGAACCCAGGCATCGTCGGAGCCCATGTGAACGAATGAATGGGGGTCCAAAACTCATTCTTCGCTGCGCATGGATATACGGTGACCATATGGTCTCGCATCTCGCGGGGTATCTTTTTCAATCTAAAATTAAACGTTTTTAAGAACTCCAAACAGAGCAGGTTAATCCCCGGACTGGTTACAAGTGCTAAGAACCCTTCGACTGTACCTCCTTTTAATTTTCTAAAAAAGTATAATCAATTTCTTGTTTTAGTTAATCTCTCAATCAAAACGACCAGAGGTGGCTACCTAAGAGCCCATTTAAATTATAACAACCCGAGTTTTCACAGAACACACTTCACCGTCTCTGTTGATTCGACTCCAGACTTACCGGATATTGTGCTGCATCGGTCTCAGCCCTATGCTTGGGGCAACCTATTATTTTAGGTCTAGGAATCGGTCAAGCAATTGTACATGATCGATAGAAAAATTCGACAAGTCAATCGATGCCTATTTCGATTCAATACTGCCCGTGGTTTGAACAATTTAGTAATCGCAAGTTGGCACCTGTTAGATTTCTTTTTCTTGCCGCCAATAAACTTGGGGGGCAAAAATTCATTTTTAGAAAAGCCAACTATAAAATGAAGTGGCTCAAAAGTTTGAAACTCAAAGCAAATCAAGTCATGAAAGTATTCGACTAGAGTTTTTAATTTAGACCATGAATGGTCGACATAGAAAATGATCCCTCCACTCCATCTATACGGGTTAAGAATAGTGATCGAAAACTTGCTCATGGAGTATGAGTTCAAGCCAATTGTGGTTGTGAATTGTTGATCGACAGTAACAATGTGTTAAGAGGGATATGGATTCTCCGAAGCCATTCATATTGGCTTTAGTCAAAAACACCAAGTATTGGTTTTATGCCACTTGTCCCACCACTGATCTTTGGCTAGCAGAAGACTTTCGGCCGAGGACTAATAGAAATGGCTAATTATGGCAAATCCATATTTTGGGCACGACAGTGTTTGCATGCATGAGTGTTTGCATGCATGATTGAACAAGTGGTTTTGCCATCCGTAATAGATCGACCATCCATTAATTGCAATCAATTGGTGAAATTAACAATCGATCATGGCTTATACCGGCCTATAGTTGAAGGAAACAAATCAACAAAGAATTTTCAACCGAGGCAATACTATCCCATAATTCGTCAGAGGGAATATTGCATCTAATAAGCCAGCACATGGCTTTCGATAGTGGTTTTTAAGCCTTAAAGGCTTTATTGTACCAGTCGAAAAGTGAAAAAATTGGTGTAAAATTTATCTAAAGCTCTTCGAGAGTTGAGGGCATAAATATTTACATCGTAAAAAGTTATCACTGGTTGATATTGACAGAAATGTGATTTAAAACTAAGAGAAATATTTACCAAAGTTAATCCTTAACTCAGGTAAATAGGGGGGCATTGTTTACACCATATTTTACCGCCTGTCGATGATCGACCAAAAGGTGGCAATAATGAGAATGTTTCCTATTTTATTATTTTGTATTAATAATATAACTAGTTTTTATTCGTTTCTTTGTTTGTATTTTGATGGAGTGCAGGACACTTGGCATGCTCTTACACATTTAGAAGTTAAAAGGGCACTTGTCATCGTCCTACACACTTTGAAGTTGAAGTTGAAGAGAAGTTATTTGGACACTTGGAAGCAAATTAGAAGAATGAAGAGTAGTGAGAAATTAAGAAGTTATTTCTTACACATCTTTGTTTTCCTATAAATAGCCTTTTTAGGCCTCATTGTAAGACCCCCAATCAATCGCCCAAAGACTTCTATTTTTATCTGTACTTTACATTTCTTGCTCTAGGAGTAGCTTGTAATGTAACTGTCTGTTAGATTGTGTTCTCATCGTCGATCGACTTCTACCTCAAAGAATAATAAAGTTCATTTTGTTATTCTTCTTTCATCTCCATTCACTTCATTAAGTTTGCTTCCAGAGAAGTTCTGAAATACGGTAATGAACCAAACTCCACCACCACAAACACCCACATCCCAGCACACACACAAGCAACAACTCTTAGTCGATTCGTCGACTGCAAGCGAGAAAATAGACAAACACAGCCGTGGAAGGCGTTAACCAACTCAAAACCGGTAAGCTAGTATCTCTATCCGAGCAAGAGCTAGTTGACTGTGACGTTAATGGAAAAGACAAAGTTGCAGAGGTGGGTATATGGATAACGCCTTCGAATTCATCAAGCAAAACAAAGGTCTCATGACAGAAGCCAATTACCCTTACGTAGGACAAGACGGAACTTGCAAAAGCAAGAAATTAAACAAGCCTGTTGCTGCCAAGATAACCGGATACGAAGACGTGCCAAAGAACAACGAGAAGGCCTTGCTTCAAGCCGTGGCTAACCAACCGGTATCGGTTGCCATTGACGCCGGTGGATACGACTTCCAGTTCTACTCGAGTGGTGTCTTCAACGGAGCGTGCGGCACGATGCTGGACCATGGTGTCACCGCGGTTGGATATGGGACTAGTAGTGATGGGACTAAGTATTGGTTGGTTAAGAATTCGTGGGGCACCGGATGGGGTGAGAATGGGTATATGAAGATGAGAAGAGATGTGGCTGCCAAGGAAGGCCTGTGTGGGATTGCTAAGAAAGCTTCTTACCCAATTATGTGAATATTAAAGATCACTACCACTCCGTCCCATAATATTTATCCGGTCTGCAAAACGATTGAGAACTTAAAAATAATACAATTTTCGCAAGAAAAATTCAAATTTAAAACTTTCAACAAATTACCAGATATCAATAAGTTCACTTAATTTATGAAAAAAGCTATGTTTTTTTCTTGAACAAAAATGAATTATTTTTAAGTCATCGTTTTGCGTACCAGACGAAAATTTTGGGACGGAAGAAGTGTAAGACAAGTTTAAATATAGTGCTCGACTGTGTATGTAATCTTAGTGAAGTGTATGTGAATAAATTAATTAGCTTGTGTGAGCACAACTCTGTCTCTACCTATATATGGGTCGACAAGAAAATGTATTTTTATCAGTTGAAGTGTGATAATGATATCTGTTCTTACAATCCACGGTGATTTTGTTAAAATCAAAAGGTTGCTAAAATTAGTAACATTTGCTTAAAAAATACTAGCTCACATTGGAATAATCAAACTTAGCATCCGCAATGTAATAATCAAAACCAAAAGGTTGTTAAAGTTAACATTGTTTGCTCAAAAAAGTGTTTACATTGTAATAATCAAACTTAGCAAACCTCTTAACAACTCATCAAATTTTGGCTTTTGAATAATCAAAACTAACAATTTTTTGTCAATAATCAAATCTAATGGTCCTCACATTTTCTTAATCAAATACACCTATCATTGAACAAAACCTTCTCTCTCTCTCTCTCTCTCTCTCTCTCTCTCTCTCTCTCTCTCTCTCTCTCTCTCTCTCTCTCTCTCTCTCTCTCTCAAAAATATTTTCAAAAATAACTTTAAAAAAATTGTTTTTAAAAAAAATTGTTTTCTTTTTGAAAAAACAGTATTTTAAAAAAACAATGTTTTTCACTAATCTGTTTTTTTTAATTATTATTTTTTAGAAAACTATTCAAATTATTATCAGTGTTTTTATTTTTTAGAATTTGTCGTTTGAAAAGATGATGTGGTAAGTTTTGATTATCCAATTTTGATTATTACATTGTGGACCTCTACATTGTTAACTTTAGCAATATCTTAAATGGATAACCAAAAGGTGATGTGGCAACTCTTGATTATCTAATTTTGATTATTACATCGTAGATGCTCTTACCAACTCATCAAATTTTGGTCATTAGATAATCAAAACTAGAAACATTTTGCCAATAACCACATTTCCTCTATCAAGTACACCATCATTTCACAAAAAAATTCTCGCTTTTCCATTGTCAACATACAGTATTTCTAAGAAAAATACTAATAAAAATAATTTTTATTTTTTTGCAAAAACTATTTTTTATTAAAACTTTTTGTTTCAAAAACTGTTCTTTTTATTAATTAAAAACTTTTTTTTCAATAACTGTTTTCGAAAAAGGTTTTTTTTTTTAAATCAAAGTTCTCAAAAATCAGTTTATTATCATAAAAACTATTTTTAAAAAATCATTTTCTATGTCACATTTTTTGGATTTTTATAAGTTGAAAAGATGATGTTACAAGTTTTGGCTATCCATTCAAGGGATTGCCACATCGCCTTTTGGTTATCTATTTAAGAGATTACTAAGGTTAACGATATAGAGGTCCACAATGATACACTCAAAATTGAATAACCAAAATTCGCAACAATATTTTACCACCTTATTAGCACACCCGACCCCAAGGCAAGGGCCGCAAGGCTTGAGCAGGGGCGGATCCATGTTGGACATGTGGGGTCACGTGCCCCCCATGCCTTTTAAAAAAAAAAAGTAAAAAAATTTGTTTTTGATATAATTATATAATAGTTTCCTACACTTGTACAATACATTACCGTGGTGTTGTGCCTTACACCCTGACATAAGTTCCAGACGCAGCAGGCGCCTAGGTTCGAAACCCAGAGGCCCCATACTCTTGTTTTGTTTTTTTGTTTTTTTCCATTTTTGTTCTGCCTCTTTTCTTTATTTCTCCATTTTTATTCTACCTCTTTCTTTTATTTCTCCATTTTTGTCCTATCTCTTTGTGTTTTCCTTCCAATCCAAAATATTATGAAAATCAAATTTCCTAAATTACTATATTCTTTAGTTTACTTTCTCTTGACTAATTGGTAATCTTATGGTTGCCACCGCGACAGTTGAAAAAGTATTTTTAGCCATGAAGATTGTCAAAAATGGGTTGCAGAATAGAATGAGTGATTAATATTTAATGGTTGAGCGATAATTTAGCTATACATACAAAGAAATATTTTTTAAATTTGTGAATAATAGGTGCCCCCAGTATATGAAATTTCTGGGTCCGCCACTGGGCTTGAGAGACTGCCTAGGCCACAATTTTTTGAGCCAAATATATATATAGATATAAATATAAATATAATAAAGAAGCTCATTATTTGAACTTATATACATAAATCAAGGGTCCAAATTTATCCCCACATAAATCTAAGGGCTGAAAACAAAGATGGCAATTCATTAAATCTCAAACTGATTTAGGGCAATTTTGTAGAGTTTGGTCAAATGGCATTTTGGTACAATTTAGATTTGATTTTCAAAATTTGAAACCCACATTTTTTTTAACGTCAGATAATGTGAAACGGAACCTACGTTTTTTTTTTTTACTAACGAAACCTACGTTGGCCTTCTCTCATCTTCTCTCTAAAGCAGTCCCCTCCCCTCCCCCTGCTCCCCCCCCCCCCCCCCCCCCCCCCCCCCCCCCCTCTCTCTCTCTCTCTCTCACACACACACACACCCAAAATCCAAAGGATGGCCTCTCTCCTTCCCACCCTCGCCTTTTGGTTTCCACCTCTCTCTCCCCTTCTCCGTCTCCCTCTTGCCCGCAGCAGATAACCGCCGCCCTAATCAGTAGTCCAAAAGTGGAAGAAAGCCTTTTACCGAACTTTTTTCATTTTTTTTTTATTCTAGGTATTCTCACTTTGTCAAGTTCTTTTTCTTTCTTTTAGTTATTTTTTTATTCCAGAAATTGTACCTTCTATTTTTTTATGCATTCGGGAATAGGGATTATGAGAATTGTATATTGCACTCAAGGTGTTTGAAAAAATGTTTAATCCAAGTTGCTCTCCTTTCTTTGCATTTAAATTATTCTATCTTCGACATAATCTATTGGGTTTGATAAATTGAGAGGCATCGTAACGTGTGGGTTGGTCTTGATAAATTGAGAGGCATTGTAACTAGCTTTTGGGGTTTTATGTTTGATATTTCTAAAATAATTTGTGTAAAGGTAAAAATATTTTTATTTTCCAATTTCTCACGTCAAGAGGAATCAATAATTCATAAATGTTTAGCGTGAAACTTACAATGCGTATTTTTTCTGAATAAAGATAAAACGCGCATAAAACTAACAAACGCGTAGCTCTTTTCTTGTAGAAAGACAAAACGCCCAAAAAAAACTAAGCGGAACAAGGCCTAAACACGTTCTTCACATATGGGCCCACGTGATACAATATGAATACCACACATTTTTGTCCAAAGCCCCATCAACAAAAGATATCATTATGTACACTCTGGATTAGGTAAGGGATCCCAAAAAATGCGTTTTGTGCATACCTCTTTTACAAGCCGTTGTATTGTGTTTTCAATGCTTCGGATCTGCGAAAGATTTATGACCGGTCATAAACCTTCCTCAGATCGGGACCATTAAAAACACAATCCAACAACTGAGATCATGGTCCGCACAAAACACAAAATTTGGGATCCCTTACTTGATCGGAGTGTCATTATGTAAATACCAGAACAAATATATACTCTTTCTATCTAAGGAGTCTAGAATATTTATTAAGTTAGTTACATGGTACGATGTACGAAATTAAGATGAAGTTATTTTAGGATAATAAGAAGAGATGTGGCTGCCAAGGAGGCCTTTGTGGGATTGCTATGCTAGCTTCTTACCCAATTATTTGAAATATTACCACTATTCCATCCTAAAATATTTGTCTCGTCTGCAAAACGAAAATTTAAAAATAATATAATGTTTGTAAGTAAAATTCAAAAAACGTGCAACAACTTACCATATATCAACGAGTTCTTTTGATATATGTTTTTTTTTTTTGGATTTCTTCTTTAAAAAGTGTATTATTTTTAGGTCATTGTTTTCGTACTGAATAAACATTTGGGATGAAGTGAGAAGGCAAGTTTAAATTCAGTGCGCAAATGTGCATGTAATATTAGTGGTATGTGATAGGCGAATAAATTAGCTTGTGCATAGTTGCACAGCTCTGTCACTATATGTATCGCTCGACAAGAAAATGTATTACTATTTGATAATGGAATTGTGATGTGTGTGTGTGTGTTCGTTCTTACAATTATAGGCATTATATTGTGGAATATTTTGCTCTCAAAATTCTGGCCAATATTTTTTTTAAGTAAGATTAGTTGCTATATGTCATCTATGTTTATTTTTGATTTTTTTGCCCAAATCCACAACGACCAATTAACATCCAACCAGTTGGACTGGCCCGTAATTTCTCCATATTATTATAGATACAAAGTCACGCACAATTTGGTATGTCCTCCTCGTTGTACCAGTGGTAGGAACTTTTGGCCTTTAATTGTGCGAGAGGCTGTGGATTCGAAACTTGATCCTACAGTAACTTTTGCATATAGAGCTCCAGCTTTTACATAAATATATACTCCCTCCGTCTCAATTCTATTGTCCCTCGTCATATTCTAACCGGCTAAAAAACTTATTATAACTTTTAATTGGTAATACTGATTACATGCAATTTGGATCTTATTTGATAGATCTCAATGAGCTCTTTTAAACGTTGTTTTCAAAATCACCTAAAACATTATATATTGCAAAATATAATCAATTGAAAAGTAGCACGGTCTCCAAAAAGAACAAAAGAATTGGGACAGATGGAGTATATTACGTATACACTGTTCTAGTTAGAAATTGCTAGCATTACTTTCATTTCTCTAATTTCTTTTTTGTATAAAATAAACAAGAAAGATATATTGTGTATATTCTTGTTTTTTCATTCTTAGTTGCCTTTTTTTGAATGTGAAACAAAAAAAAGGGCCCGATATTGTTTTTATTGAACAACAAAAAAAGTTTATTAATCAAATGTAAAAGGATACAATGATTAAATGGGACAAGAGGATAATACCCAACTATATTGTGTGGAGTTTTGCCTTGAATTTGTCGCGACAACAGCAGAAAACCAGAATTGGAGCATTCTGGTTTTCTGGTCCTGACCAGAGTCACGATGGTCGGACCAGCAAGATAGTTTTGCAATTGCACGCACAGAGTATTTTGGATTTCTGGTCCGGACGAGGGTGACGGTGGTCCAGACCAGCGGGACTATTTTTGTGCACGAATTAAGGTTTTGTCTGACTCTTGGTCCTCTATTATAAATAGCCCAGGTAATCGGGGGCTGCTCCGGTGATGGTTTTTTTGTTCAAGGGCGTAGGATTTTTTTCATCTCTTAGGATTCCACTAAAGGTTTGTGTCTCCCTGTTGGGTTCGTATAGCCGATTCTTTGTTTCTCTACCTATTTATAGTGAATCATCTTGCTCTTTTTTCCGTGGAGTACATTAATTCTTGCTTTATGCTTGAGCGGAATCACGTATATCATTGTGTTCTTGTTTATCACCTGTTGATTTGTTATATTCTCAATTTTGTTTTCAGCACAACATATTGGTACCCCAACCCTTGACAATCATCTGCCACTCGAGACCCAAAAACAATTACAAGTTGACAAGATACCAACAGAAATCAAGCTAAAGGAAAAAAAAGAAGCTCAAACACGAGCAGTAGTATTAATACAGAGTTCGAAACAAAAAGAACTGCACCAAACAATAGCAGCATGTGATCCCGAAATGCAGTAGCACTCAAAGTGTTGCATTCACCCTTATTCCAAAGCATACCAGGTAGCTTTGTCCATTTGAAATTAAATTAAGGGATTGTTTGATAATTTAAATTCAACATTTATAATTGAATCAATTAATTGAATTAAATAATAAGTGATTCAATAGGTTTGACAACCATATTTTACATTATTTAACAAATTAAGTGCTACTTAAAATGTAAGTTAAAAAGTTGAGAAAAATTAAGTAGCTTTGAGCTACTTAATTGTAGCTGAATTTTTGTGTACTTGCATTCAACAACCATACTACAACCACTCCCACCACCACCATTCCTATAACCATTCCACCACCTCCATTACCACTACACCACCACCACTAATAATCCTCCACCACCACCACCCCTCCATCCTACCACCACTACCATATGCTGCTGCCGCCGCCGCCACCACCATTCCACCGCCACAACTCACTACCACTACAACACAACCACTCCAACCCACCACCACACTGCCGCAGCCGCCGCCACCACCACACCACCACCATTGCCACCCCACAATTACACCACCACTCCAACACCACCACCACCACGACGTTCACTCCATCCCCACTCCACCACCACCCTCGCTCCATCACCACCAACCCACCACCATCACAACAATCATCACTCCACCATTACCATAAGTATGTTGTGACTATAAGTAAATTAAGAGAGAATTGAAACTAAAATTAATTCATTGTTTTAATTTTTAATTCAGTGTTTAATATATTTATCAAACAACTTTTAGCTTAAAAAATTTAGCATTAAGTTTTCAGTACTTAGTTCTTCAGCTTTCAGTTTTAGTTTTATCAAATAGCCCCTAAGACCAATATCAGCACTGAACTGAAGCCAATGTCAACACTACAACAGATAGTCTTGAAACTGTTTGAAAGACTAGTTCTTGCATCCCAAAAGTTAATCAAAGTAGCAGTAGAAGATAGACCTCAGTGGATAGTCTTGAGAACTTGCAAATTTAATACAGTTTAGCAGCATCTTGTTGTAGCTTTACTTAGAGACACCTTCTCACTTGCTTCTCCATCCTTTGCAACTTCACTTGGAATTAATATATGGCGCGATATCTTTTCTTGGTGGAATATTTCTTGGATTTGTCCTTCATCTATCACTGGTCTAATCGATTTTTGGTTCTCCAATTTTTTTCATAACTTCAAGGAAATTTGTTGGAACACCATACTTTATGCCAGTCTTTGGTCTATTTGGAAAGCAAGAAACGGCCTTGTCTTCAACAATTCAATTCCTACTGTTGAGGAAGTGGTTGACCTTATCAAATTAAGAGTGGCTTTTTGGGTTAAAAGGAGAAGCATCTTACAATCTATTCTGTTGAAGACATCAGAAGCCATTTGGATAACATGTTAGGTATCATCATTGCAATATTGATGGAATGTGCTCGATCCACCACATGACAAACAGACACATTCTACCAATCCACTGGTTACACTTCACGTAGTACCCAAAATGTGGTACTCCTCAGACATTGTCACTAAAACATTAGTGATTTATGAGATAAAATAATATGCCAGCAGCTCAAGTCACTTAACTCAAACAAGGAAGTTTACATCATCTAGTGCTAATGCTTAGCAAATACTCGAACTTTTTGCATTTTGTACTCATTACGCCTGAGGTAAACCTCGAGTTGCATCTGCTTTAGGGTCCGAATATTGTTAAATTTTAGGGTTCCGGTCTTGCTATTTTGGTATCCATGGCTTCAAATTCTCCATGGCCTAGAAACAATAACTTTTGACATCCCCTTTCATCCAATTCTCATATCAAATGGAGTGTCAAATCCAATGTGAATTTGGCTCCCCACCATTCGCTTCAAATTTCTCTCCTCATGCCAAATATATTTTTGACAATTTAGAATTCAAAAAATAAGTGTTTTGGATGTTAATACTTAGACTTTGACACAAAGATTGGAGATGAAGGTTTGTTGATAATGTCAAATTCAGAGATGCAAAAATGTCACATAAGTTTTCAAAAAAAATTGCATCTCCAAGCCATGGGTTCGAGATGAATAGTGTCATAAAAAAATGCTTATCTTTAATCTTTGTTTTAGGCTTCCTGAAAAAGTCTTGGGGTACCGCCGTGCACCTTTCTCTAGCTATCACATTTCTGCGGGGCACAGAATTAGGTCTGTAAACCTCGCCGAAAATATGTGGTGGAGAAAGCTTAGTTATTCAATATCGGTGAATAATTACTCTTAAACTAGACCCCCCAAAGTTTGGACTACTTTTCTGCTGTCAGTATATTTTAGAAAGCTCAGCTATTGGTTATGATTGGCTACTGGCTGGTTTACGTAGAGAAATTCGCTTGGTTAAAAGTGATGGATAATTATGAAGTATTGCAACTGAATTTCATTAGTGGAAGCGAAAGCTCCTAAACTACGCTAGCTTGCTTGCTTGCTCGCACAGATTCTTAATGGGTCTTCTCAAGACCTCAGTCCAAATTTGCTGAGCAAAAGATTCTTTCATTTCTCCTGGTAGGGGAATCTTTTTGAATCTCCTGTTCTTGTTTTGTTTCATAGATGCGTTTAATTTGTTCTTGTTTTGTTTCATCAGGATCGAGTTAGTCTGTTGATCAGGATGGCCGGGGTTGCCTTTGACAATGAAATCATTTCACCATCAAGGTATTTCTATAGATTCTTTTGGTATTTGGTTGAAAATGTTTGGCTCTTGATTTTCATAGGTTGCTTTTACATTTCGGATTCATCATAGTGGAGGGGCATATCGTGACTGGAAAAATGTAAGAGATTTTCTTATAACTAATTAAGTATCTGACCCAATATGCCGACTAATTTAAGAGATTAATTTCACCATCTACTAAGGAGTAACTAATGTCGGAACAAATGCTGTATGGATTGATCCAACATATACAAGAATTGATAGCATGAAACTAGCTAGGAGTTGAACCTATGGATTTAATGAAGTGAAACATGATTAATTTCTCTTACTTCCCTTCTATGATTCTCAATCGTTTGAGTAGTTGAGTTGTGGCTTCTGACTTAGCTATTGAACTGCCTTTCTCACAAGGGCCGGCCCAATTAATCTCATTAGAGGCCTAAGGCAAACATGAGTGTGAGGCCTTTAGAAATTGAAGTATTGGTGTCAAACATTCTAACCTATAGCTATATTTTGTTTTGCCTTTGAAAACCCTATTTCTTCCTTTATGTGCTGTAAAGTTAATATTACTCAAAAAATATTCTCTACCCTATATAGTTCTAACTATTTTACATACATTGGAAAGACGAATCTTACCGAACGATCAAGCATGACAAAAATATATTTTCTTAGGAGGTATAGATTTTACCTGAATGAAAATTTTTTATCACTTGAAATAGTTTTTGAAAAGTCAAAACTTGCACCTTACATACATGTATGAAAGTGAGGCCTCTCAAAGTTAGAGGCATTGGACGCTAGCTAGCCTCAATGGCCTAGTGGTTGGCGAGCACAAGGAAGACAAAAATTCTAGAAATACAAACAATTGAAATCATACAAACACTCTCACACACTTACCAAGCATGTAGATCCCTCACATACAGGGGGCGAGTGTGCGTAAGTGTTTGCATGTGTTATGCGTGCCAAATCGCACTATATATGCGTGATGTCTGTGCATAGTTTGTTTGTTGTACCTGTAGCAACTCTTTTAAAAGGGGCTGCAAATTTCAGCCCTTTTGAGGAGCTACGGGGACCAGAGTCCATTATGGGGTCAATTTTGATTTGGATCTTCTCAAGGCCTCAGTCAAATTTGGAGAAAAAAAATAAAAAATCTTCTATTTCTGTTGGTAGAGCAATCTTATCCCTCACATACAGGAGGCGAGTGTGCGTACGTGTTTGCATGCATTATGCGTGCCAAATCGCACTATATATGCGTGATGTCTGTGCATAGTTTGTTTGTTGCACCTGTAGCAACTCTCTTAAAAGGGGCTGCAAATTTCAGCCCTTTTTAGGAGCTACGGGGACCAGAGTCCATTATGGGGTCAGTTTTGATTTGGATCTTCTCAAGGCCTCAGTCAAATTTGGAGAAAAAAAATAAAAAATCTTCTATTTCTCTTGGTAGAGCAATCTTATTGAATCTATTGTTCTTGTTTTGTTTCGCAGATACTCCATGTTTACTCCACTGGTTTTCGGTCTAGAGTACTAGTACTCCGCTGATGATGGGTTTGCCTTCGACTATGAAATCATTTCATCATCAACGTATTCTTTACGTGAGAAACTTATTCACAGAGCCGTGAATAACTCTGCGCAATCTCAGTCTTCCATTTCGGCAATCAATGGTCCGAATTTAAAAAAATGTACTCGCGTGAAGAGTTAAACTCTTCTATCGAATAGTTTTTTCAAAATCTGGACCGTCAAAAACATATTTGGATGCGCGTGATTGAGCGCGGTAAAATTTTTTTTCTCTCTCACATTCCTTGCTCTTCCACACACACACACAAAAATGTATGGCTCTCGGTTTTCATTATTCTCTTAAAATGACGTGCATCCTATTTTTGGAGTACTATATGTTTATGGCAAATGCTAGTTGATGCCCCTGGGGTATAAGTTAGATCGTATTAAATGAGCTTAAAAAGTTGGACAACACCATCTTAATTTATGCAGGTAATTAATTACATTGGTAAATGAGGAGTTCTCCAACTACATGAATCAATTGAAGCAGTACCAAATAATTATACCGTCACATCTACCCTTTTTGAAAGGGTTTATTTCCCTTTTTTCATTTTCTTTTTCACTTTTCTTGTCTAGTTTAGCTTTAAAATTTAAATTCAAAGTAAAGTTAAGGCATGTTTTTTTTTTTGGGTTGCTCTTTACTACTTATATACTCTCCATCCATAAATAATGTCCCGTGCGCAAACTTAGAACTTTAAAAAGATGCATTTTTTCATAAAAAGAATCAATTTTTTTCACAAATTAATCAATAAATACCAATGAGTTCTTGTAAGTTGTGAATTTTTTTTGAATTTTTTAATGAAAAATACTTTTTTTAAAAGCTAAAATTTGCGTGCTAAACATTTATTTAGGGACAAATGGAGTAATTTGGCTTTAAAATTTAAATTCAAGGTAACATTAAGGTTTATGCTTACGTCTTCGGATAAATTAATACAATAAGTTTATGTAATTTTTTCAGGATAAATGACTTTTGGGTAACACAGGGGGGCAACTGTTTGTTAAATGAATTAGTTTTTAATAAAGTTTTTCTATTGACCTCATTTTTTGTCAGTGAGGTTGAGGAGGATGAACTGAGCAGTTTCAGTTCACCCTTACGAATTCAAAAGTAATACTTACCGATGTTCTTTGGAACTGATTTTTTACAGGGCCCCAAAAAATGATATTCAAAAATTTACGGATATTTTTCTAAATTTTTGTGAGATCCGAAATGGATCCAAACGAGTTTTTCCTTCTGTGATTCCCTTCAAATCTTCCTTACGGTTAGGTTTTCCGGTCTCAATATTGCACTATACAATATACGCTTTACAACCTACCAATAGTTAAATACTACAAGAAGTTAAAAAAGGCTTTCAAATTAGGCTTTTTTTTCTGATCAGAAAAGAAAATTTAACTTAATTTCTTTCAAGCTCAAGCATTCTCTCATTTTATCTTTTACATTTAATTGTTAAATCAGTAAATTATAACGAGGGTAAATAACATAGTAATAGATTTTTTTTTCTTGCTTCCATGCACAACAGGGCTAGGACGCGCGCTAACTTTTTTTTTTGCACTATCTGCTAGTGGTTGACCCATGGGAAGACTTTTAAAGTTAGAATTCAAGTATGGAAAGGCCCGTACGTTTCGTCTCAATTTCAGCAGAATATGCGTCAGGCGATGACTGGGCTGAAGTAAAAGACATGAGGTGACGCCACTTCATACTCTGACAAAGCTGAATAATTACTATTGCATAGAACCACTCATGCAATGGAAATTAAATCCAAATAAATGACAAACAGATTTTGTTGCGCTGATCGTGGAGAGTTTGTGGCAATCTAGGATTATCAAACCTCAGTCATGCAAATCTTGAAAAAAAAAACAAAAAACCTCAGTCATGCAAACCTTGTCAAAAAAAAACAAAAAACCTCAGTCATGCAACGACCCGTGCATATATCACGGGTAGGTAGGACGCTTGTTTTGAACTATGTAGTTGACCCATGGAAGATTTCTTAAGTCACGATTCAGGTTAAAAAAAAAAAAAAGGGCCCCCGTCTGGTTTCAATTGCTTTCATAGCCTTTTTTTTTTTTTTTAATTGCTTCAATTATTAGGTAGCCCTCATAGTAGTATGTGACGTTGGCATGTTATATTCATCACAAAGAAAAGATCGTCAACACACAATATTAATCATTTTTTTTTATCTCCCAACAAAACCGAATCATAATGTCTCCACCGGATAATTTTTCTTCTACGTAAATGGTTGTAGAAGTACCATGTAGGCAACGCCACGGGACCCGGATCCTGCGGGTCGGATCCTTGCAAGGCAAATCTCAGTCGTACGTGAGTGTTTTCAATGTTCCGGATTCAAATGAAACTTTTCTGGAAGAAGTTTTCATTTGAATCTGGATCATTGAAACACTCACGGACAACTATGATACTACTAATACGCCCTATAATGCACTATGCACTACAGGGTTTCTGGTTCCGAATGCCACGTGGTGCTCTGACAAAGTTAGATAATTACTCACTCCTGCTTAGAACCACTTGATAGGCGCGTAAATGTTCACATTAGCGCCTCCTAATTTATCTTTGTTACGTCTCATTTATGTTATTAATTAGAGTTTAATGCTTAATTTGTGTATTTTCAGTATTTGGAGGATTTAGTGCAAGAAGTGCGAAATTAAAATATTATATGGTGATTGAAGGTGGTCCGTTTGAAGGTCAATACAGAGTCAAGAATTTTGCTATGAACTTAAGTAGTCCATGGGCATGACTACATAGGATAATAATGGCTTTTGGATCAATTGGGAATTAGGTCGGTCAGTGAAGTGTGGCCCCGACTTGGAATTAGAATTAAAAAAGGAGAGAAGGGTTGTTGGCTTAATATATATATATATATATATACACATGCCCACATATGAAAGGAGAAGATTTGGGGGCTGCCGAAATCAAAGAACAAGGCGGCGGAAAAGAATGAAGAAAGGGACTGCCGAGTGCCATTTTCTTTGGTTAGGATTTTATTTCGGCAGCAGCTTTAGCTTTTGGAAAAAATCGGCAGCAGCAGCTTTTGAAAAAAAAGGGCGGCTGTCAGCGGAAAAAAATATAAAAGGGAGGACAGAGAGCTGCGAGAAGAAGAAACGGAGGGTTGTCAGAGAAAAACACAAGCAGCGATCGAGGGTTAAAGAAAGAACAGGGCTGCAATTTCTCCCACTGTATTTTCAGTACACACTCCGACCTTTATTTTACAGTATTGATTTCTTCGAAGCTTTGTTTTTCTCTTTTAAGTTTTGTTCAGATCTCCGCACACCGGTAACTCGTATTGATTTCTGTTCTTTATTAAAGTTATTCATTGGTATTTAATTAGTTGTTATTTTTTTTGTTTATTTTTCATCTTGCGTAATAGAATCATGTTTCAATTTAGGGTTTCTTTTGTTTATCACATAATGATTAGTGAGTAGTGATATAGGTAGGGTCGCGGGGTGATTAGCACGCCGTGATCAGTTCGGGTACTGCTCTTTTTATCAAACAATGTAAAAATGATTTAAGATTGGAAAAATACTTCCCGCGGACGAATCTGGGCATTGTCGGAGCCCTTGTGAACGGGGGAATGGGGGTCCAAAACCCATTCTCCGCTGCGCATGGGTATACGGCGACCCTAAGGTTTCGCATCTTGCGGGGTATCTTTTCAATCCAAAATTGAACATTTTTAAGAATACCAAATTGAGCAGGTTGATCTGGACTGGTTACGAGTGCTATGAACCCTACGACTGTACCTCTTTTTAATTATTTGAAAAGAAAAGTTATTTTTCTTAAGTTTTAGTTAATCTCAAACAAAACAACAAGGGGTAGCTACCTAAGAGCTAATTTTAATTCTACAACTCGAATTTTTAGTCAGCACACATCACCGTCTCTGTGGATTCGACTCCGGACTTACCGGATATTATGCTGCGTCGATCTCCGCCCTACGCTTGGGGCAACCCATTAATTTAGGACTAGGAAATCGATCAAGCATTTTTGGCGCCGTTGCCGGGGACGGTAACGTGTGTTAAAGAATTCGGGTAGTTAGTTTTATTTTTTATTTTTATTTTTTCTTTTTAATTTTGTTTGAGCCATCATAGGTAGAGGTGCGCAATCCTCCATTGTAGGAAAGCAATCACCACTAAAGCCTAAGTACTACCGAGACAATACCAGGCGTCTCGTAGCCATTGAGAGAGAGCCGAAAGTAATCGTGGAGGGAGAGTCTTTTAGTGGTGATTCTTTTGATATCGGTGCTCTTTTTGTTGATTTAATAATTGAGCCACCAATAGCAGAGCCACCGATGTCGATGCGTGCACACATGCATCCTGAGAGGACCACTCCTCTCAGTCCAATAGTTTTACCAACCGAGACGGTGGAAGCACGTAATGCTTTCACCATTAAACCTGGTACGCATAATGCCCTTCCCTTGTTTCATGGGAAGGAGAATGAGGATCCGTATGAGCACGTCCGTCATTTCGAGGGCTTGGTGCGCACCCTGGCCACCACTACTCAATGGGAGAATGCTTGCCTTAAGCTTTTCCCAGCCTCGCTCAGGGACAATGCAGATAAGTGGTTGCGGATGCAGAAGCCACAATCTCTCACGACGTGGGCTGCTGTCTGAGATTTATTCTACAAGAAATATTTCTCGGAAAGTAAATCGAAGTACCTGACTCGCCAAGTCCAATCGTATAAGCAGAAAGAGGGCGAGTCGTTTTTAAGGTGCTGGGAGCGGTTCAAGGACTTGTTGTTGTCCTTACCACATCATGGTTTCATGAAACACCAGTTGGTGTCATTTTTCTATTTGGGCTTGAATGTTGCTACGGTCCAACAAATGGAGTACCTCTGTAAAGAGGAGGATTTTTTAGATAAGTCCCCGGACGATGCGTGGGATTTTCTCGAAGAGTTGGCCGAGAAGCACCGAAGTTGGGAACCTTCCGACCTCGATGATAGGGCCATGGCTGCACAGGGACCCAGTGGGTCTGGCATTTTTCCTTCTAGTGTGCGAGAGCACAATGTCCAGTCTCAGCTGGACAAGATGGCTAAACAATTAGAGGACTTGAAGCTTAAGCAAGTCCATCAGGCGAATGAGGTGAGAGTCGAAGAAGTGTGTGCGTTATGTGAGTGTCCGGGGCATCTTGTCACTGCTTGCCCCGCATTTCCCATTGTCAAAGATGCATACCATAGTAATCAGGCTGAGGTGAACGCGCTTAACCAGCGTTGGGATCCTTATTCAAATACCTACAATCCAGGGTGGGCCCAAAACCCACTTTTGAGTTGGAGGGATCAAAAAACCCCGGTGCAACCCCAAGCACCACCTCAGCCACAAGTTCAGCAATTCCGGCCTCCTCAAGGCCAAATGACCCAATTTCGTTACCCACCTCAGCAGCAGCAGGGGTTCGGCCCTTCATCTTTTGGACCACCCCCTGGCATAAACCATCCCCCGCGGGATAAGCAGACTGATGAGATGATGAAGGCTCTCATGCAGTCTCAGTTAAGCTTCACTGAACAAACCAAACAGGCAATTGGTGACATTAGGACCCAATTGACCCAGTTGACGGCGGCAGTTGGACAAGTCCAACAGGAGAAGGGAAAGTTTCCTTCTCAACCTTTAGTCAATGTCGCTGGTACCCATTATGTGGGCGATTCTTCTGGCCCAAGTAATCCTAATCTCAGTTTGGAAGATGCTAAGGCGATCACCACTCTCAGAAGTGGGAAGGTGATTGACAAAGATTTGCCCCTAAACCAGAAATCGGTGCCACCTCCGGTGCCGGTAGCTATTCCAGCAATCATTCCAGATTTGGGAAGTGTTCCTGAGGTAGAAAAAGAGGCGGAGTCTCCTAAAGTGGTGGTGCCTGCTCATGCAGCCCCCACGACTCCAATGCCACCCGTTGCTCCATATCCAAATCGCTTGGTGGCGAAACCTAAGGTCAATGTGAACTTTCAAATGCTTGAATTATTCAAGAAAGTTCAGTTTCCAATCTCTTTGATGGAAGCCATTGACGCAATTCCTCAGTTTGCTAAGGTTTTGAAGGATCTATGCACGTCAAAGCGGAGAACTAAGGGTCAGGACAAAGTGCTTCTGACGGAGCAAGTGAGCTCCATTCTCCAAACTGAGATCCCCACCAAGTGTAAAGACCCTGGTTGTCCCACCATCCCTATAGCGATCGTAGGCCAAAAGTTTGATAAGGCTTTGCTGGATTTAGGAGCGAGTGTCAACCTGCTCCCCTATTCAGTATACTTGAAACTTGGTTTAAGCGATTTGAAAGCCACACCGGTCACGCTGCAGTTGGCTGACCGGAGTGTGAGAATTCCAAAGGGGGTGGTGGAGGATGTTCTAATTCAAGTGGGCGAGTTTCTTTTTCCAGTCGACTTCATTGTCCTGGATACATGCCCAATACCAGAGGTCTTTGAAAAGACTCCTATCATCCTAGGCCGTCCATTTTTAGCCACCTCCAGTGCTGTCATGAATTGCAAAACTGGACAAGTCCAGTTGTCGTTTGGGGACTTGAAAATGGAGGTAAATGTTTTCAACGTGGATAGCCGGGTTGAGGATGATGAGGAGATATATGAGGTGAGTTTGATCGACACGCTGGTACAAGAGCATGTCGATAGTGTGTTATACAAGGATCCTCTGGAGATAACCTTAACCGCCGAGGAGGCGTCATTTTTAGATTCTCCAGAGGTAGGAAGTTTAATGGAGATGCTTGCAGTGGAGGATGTGTGTGGCGCCGCTTGGAACCCAGTTCTTGAGCCACTGGGCGCCCCACTTCCTACAGCTTTCCCATCGTCTGTCCAGCCACCTAAACCAGAGCTAAAGCCTCTGCCGGACACACTTAAGTATGCCTTCCTTAAAGGCGATGATACTTTTCCGGTTGTGATCTCTTCATCCCTTGAGGTAGATCAAGAGGCTAAGTTGCTTACCATGTTGAGAAAGCACGTGGGTGCGATAGGCTGGACAATAGCAGATTTGCAGGGTATTAGTCCAACGGTGTGTACACACCGCATTTTTCTAGATGAGGATGTGAAGCCTACTAGACAACCTCAGCGTCGTCTGAACCCCAATATGAAGGAGGTGATTCGGGCTGAGGTGCTGAAGCTTTTAGATGCGGGTATTATTTACCCGATAGCCCATAGTGAGTGGGTGAGCCCAGTGCAGGTGGTGCCTAAGAAAGCAGGAGTGACCGTCGTGAGAAACGGCGAGGGCGAACTAGTGCCGACCCGTGTTCAAACCGGGTGGCGAGTTTGTATCGATTACCGGAAGCTCAATGCGAGCACCCGGAAAGACCATTTCCCTCTCCCATTCATTGATCAAATTTTGGAAAGGGTGGCTGGCCGGGCATTCTATTGCTTCCTGGATGGGTACTCTGGCTACAATCAAATTGAGGTAGCCATGGAGGATCAGGAGAAGACCACTTTCACGTGTCCTTATGGCACGTTTGCCTACCGTCGCATGCCCTTTGGCTTGTGCAATGCTCCCGGAACCTTTTCAAGGTGCATGATGGGAATTTTTAGCGACATGGTAGAGAAGATCGTGGAGGTGTTTATGGATGACTTTTCAGTTTTCGGGGATTCGTTTGACGAATGCCTCGAGAACTTAGGAAAGGTCTTGCAACGGTGCGAGGAAAAGCAACTTGTGCTTAATTGGGAGAAGTGCCACTTCATGGTGACCCAAGGGATTGTGTTGGGACACATTGTTTCATCCAAGGGTATTGAGGTGGATAAGGCGAAGATTGATTTGATTGCAAATCTTCCCACTCCAAAGTCTGTAAAAGACATTCGGTCTTTCCTCGGTCACGCCGGTTTCTATAGGCGTTTCATTAAGGGATTCAGTGCTATCTCCTGGCCGTTGTGCCATTTACTGTCAAAAGACACGCCCTTTGTATGGTCCGAGGCGTGTAAGGAGGCTTTTCAGACATTGAAGCGGAGTCTCACTACTCCGCCGATTGTTCAGCCTCCAGATTGGAGTTTGCCATTTGAGTTGATGTGTGACGCCTCCGACTATGCAGTCGGAGCGGTTTTAGGGCAGAGGCGAGGGAAAGATCCCTGCGTCGTTTATTATGCAAGCAAGACGTTGAATGAGGCACAGATGAACTACACCACTACCGAGAAGGAATTGCTCGCGGTGGTGTTTGCCTTAGACAAGTTTCGGTCCTACTTGGTGGGTTCGCAAATTGTGGTGTATACCGATCATGCGGCCTTGAAGTATCTGATGACCAAGCAGGATGCGAAGGCTCGCCTTATCCGGTGGATTCTTTTGCTGCAAGAATTCCACCTTGTGATTAAGGATAAGAAAGGGGTTGAGAATGTAGTAGCCGACCACCTGTCTCGTCTGGAGTTTGAGGACCCCACCTCTCATCTCCCCATTGTGGATTCTTTCCCTGACGAGCAGTTGTTCGCTGCTAATGTGTGCCCATGGTTTGCAGATATCGCCAATTATTTGGTGACTGGGCAAATTCCACCCCATTGGTCCACAGCTGAGAAGCAGCGATTTTTGAGAGAGGTCCGACAATATATTTATGATGATCCATATGTGTTCAAGTATTGCGCGGACCAGATAGTGCGCCGGTGTGTCCCCGAAACTGATCAAAGGGGAATTTTAGAGTTTTGTCACACCGAGGCGTGCGGAGGTCATTTTTCCGCAAAGAAGACCGCCGCCAAGGTCAGTGAGTGTGGTTTCTTTTGGCCAAGTCTTTTTAAGGATGCGTACGTCTTTTGTAAGTCGTGTGACCGGTGTCAGAAATTAGGCAAGGTTGGCCCGCGGAATATGATGTCCCTACAAAACATTTTTGTGATAGAGGTCTTCGATTGTTGGGGTATTGATTTCATGGGCCCATTTCCGGTGTCATACGGTTATGAGTACATCCTCTTGGCGGTGGATTATGTTTCCAAGTGGGTTGAGGCAATTCCCACTAAGACCAGCGATTCTAAGGTCGTGCTAGAGTTCTTGCGAACTAACATTTTGTCAAGGTTTGGCATGCCACGTGCCATTATCTCTGATCAGGGTACGCACTTTTGCAATAGGTCTTTTGAGGCGTTAATGAACAAGTATGGCATCTCTCACAAGGTGTCTACTGCCTATCACCCTCAAACCAACGGTCAGGCTGAGCTAGCAAATCGCGAGATTAAGGGGATTCTAGAGAAGACCGTGAACCCGAATAGGAAGGATTGGTCACTTCGGTTGACTGATGCCTTGTGGGCCTACCGCACTGCTTACAAGACCGTGTTAGGTGCTTCACCCTACCGGCTTGTTTATGGTAAGGCCTGCCACTTGCCCGTTGAGATGGAGCATAAGGCCTATTGGGCCATTAAGACGCTAAACGCGCGTTTACCTGAGGCGGGTGCCCATAGGAAGCTCCAGTTGTGTGAGCTTGAGGAAATTAGGAATGATGCGTATGAGAGTGCGAGTATTTATAAGGCTAAGGTTAAGGCGTATCATGATAGAAATATTCAGCGCAAAACCTTTAGTGTTGGTCAGAAAGTGTTACTGTATAACTCTCGCCTTCATTTATTTCCTGGTAAGTTGAGGTCCCGGTGGGACGGTCCCTACGTTGTGCATAAGGTTTATCCGAATGGGTCGGTAGATGTTTGTGACCCTAAGAATGATAATATTTCCAAGGTTAACGGGCAACGTCTAAAATCATTTTTGGAATATGTGGAAATATGTGAACCTGATGAGGTTTTGGTCGATCCTGTTTATTCGGATGACCCTGTTGTGTAGCCGTTGGGCTACGTTCCGACGGGTAGCTTTCGCGTACCACTGTCTTCACTAAGAAGTGGACCCAGCCCCTAGCAATAGTGGTACCCATCATTGACTTGGGTTTTGGGAATAAGCTTTGTACACTCGTTCTTTTATTTCTTGTTAAAAAAAAAAAAAAGTAGAAATTGGAAAAGGGGAAAAAATTAGAATAATGGTCTGGTATAGCCACCTGGTCGAAGCTATGTATGTAGTACTTAGGAGGTTGGGTCTGACGGCAGACGCGTAGTTAGCAGCGAGAATTCTGTCCAAACCATCTGACTTTAATGTCCAAACTCTGTGGAGATTGCTTCACCAACGGAGTGGTGGGTAAGGCATGTGGCAGCCCCAGATGCCACATGGTTTAATTTTTTTTGTCTTTCATTTTATTCCTTGCCTTGTTTATTTCTTTTAGTTATTTTTCTTGCTGTTTTGGAGGCTAACTTTTTGCAGGTTGTTCGATCCAAGTTGGGGGGTCTCCCTTTCTCTATAATTTTCTCTGCTTAGCCTCTCCTTTTCGAGGTGATATCTCTCCTCTCTTTTACGTTTCTGTCCTATCGTTATTTTTCATACCTTCAATGCGGACATTGAATAGTTCAGGTTGGGGGGAGGAATCATTTTGTTCTTTATTTTGTTAAAAAAAAAATAAAAAAAAAAAATTTTTGTTGGATCCTGTTTGCTTGAATCTTGGAGATTGCGATATCTACTTGTTGGTTGCTAGTGTTGAGAATTGTTGGGCAGTACTTGAATATGAAATTGCATGGTAGTTTTTTTTGCTAACTTGGCGATAGAAATTTATTCTGGCATACATTCTTAGCATCTTTACACTGCACATTTCTTGGACCTTGATTGTTTGTGAGTTGTGACTTGAGTGCTTTCAATGGCTAGATTAGTGGAGACTTATGCCCATGTGAGCTTTAGTGCCTTATTTTTTTTTGGAGCGATGTCACATAAACTCTTCGTTTGTCAGAAAAAATAAAGAAAGAGAAAGAAGCTTAATCGTTGTCGATCTCATTATCTTTGTCGTCAAGTATTGGGACTTAATGCATGCCTATTATGTCTTCTTTTGGGAATGGAAAGTTATATGGTTGTATTACCCCTAGGAGATGATAGTAGGCCATTTTTGTGCTTTGAGCCGGTTCGTTTCTTTTCTTAAACACTTTATCCATTGCAAGCCACATTGTGCCTTTTGCATGAGCCTTTTTCTTGTTAACCTTCACCAACCAAATTGTGTCTTGAGAATGGCAAGCTAATCATGTGAAAGTTAATTTTTGAAGAGAATATGATAAGTGTTTCAAAAATGTTGTACTCGAGTTGCGGTATTCTTCCCCATGCAAAAAAAAAAAAAAAAAAAAAAAAAAAAAGATTGAAAAAAAAAAACAAAAAAAAAAAAAAAAAAAGAAAAAAAAAGATAAGGGAAGACACCAATATACTTGTTGCAAGGAAGATACAAGTTGTTTCATTGGGGAATTGTGTGAATGGAAAAAAATTTGAGAGATATGGTGGAGTTGAAAGAATGATAAGAGGGTGCATATTGGTACACTTGCCCTATGTTATTTTAACCTATTCTCGGACACTTGCTTATGATTTATCCTAACCTTTGAAGCACTTGTCCTTACCCAACGATATAACCGAAAAAGTCCTATTTGATCTTAGGGGTAATGTGTTGTGGATCGATGGATAGATAGTCTTTAATGCTTGACATTCCTTTCATGAGATCATGTGTCTACCTTAAAAAGCTTTCTTTTCGTGTCTAAGTGTGCGGGGTATTTTGGTTTCATATTGCATAACTTCTGCCCGCACACATTGAAAGTTTCATTAAATGCACCATGTTTCGAGCGTTTTCTTTTGTTGAGTGCATAACACGGTGAGAATTGAAGTCGAGACTCGGTCCGGAGAGAGTACTTAGTTGTGATTCACTTGTGGTTAAGGTCCTTACTCACACACGCTAAGTTTGGATGCCATGATTTATTTCTATGTTTTGATAGCCTTCAGAACTAGTTTTGCATGTGCTATATTCTTGGCATTGGCATATCAATGAGTCGCATTGCAGGTTTTTGAGTTACAAGTAAAGGGATCCGCGGTGTTTTGTGGATGATCACTGCTGAAAATCCTCACGAGACTTCACTCGTCCTACCGGGGCCACCCGGGGGTTTAAAAGATCTATCTCTTAATCAGTTGTTTTATAAATTTTTTTTATTATTTTCTTTGCTCGAGGCTAGCAAAGTGTAAGTTGGGGGGTGTGATAGGCGCGTAAATGTTCACATTAGCGCCTCCTAATTTATCTTTGTTACGTCTCATTTATGTTATTAATTAGAGTTTAATGCTTAATTTGTGTATTTTCAGTATTTGGAGGATTTAGTGCAAGAAGTGCGAAATTAAAATATTATATGGTGATTGAAGGTGGTCCGTTTGAAGGTCAATACAGAGTCAAGAATTTTGCTATGAACTTAAGTAGTCCATGGGCATGACTACATAGGATAATAATGGCTTTTGGATCAATTGGGAATTAGGTCGGTCAGTGAAGTGTGGCCCCGACTTGGAATTAGAATTAAAAAAGGAGAGAAGGGTTGTTGGCTTAATATATATATATATATATATATATATATATACACATGCCCACATATGAAAGGAGAAGATTTGGGGGCTGCCGAAATCAAAGAACAAGGCGGCGGAAAAGAATGAAGAAAGGGACTGCCGAGTGCCATTTTCTTTGGTTAGGATTTTATTTCGGCAGCAGCTTTAGCTTTTGGAAAAAATCGGCAGCAGCAGCTTTTGAAAAAAAAGGGCGGCTGTCAGCGGAAAAAAATATAAAAGGGAGGACAGAGAGCTGCGAGAAGAAGAAACGGAGGGTTGTCAGAGAAAAACACAAGCAGCGATCGAGGGTTAAAGAAAGAACAGGGCTGCAATTTCTCCCACTGTATTTTCAGTACACACTCCGACCTTTATTTTACAGTATTGATTTCTTCGAAGCTTTGTTTTTCTCTTTTAAGTTTTGTTCAGATCTCCGCACACCGGTAACTCGTATTGATTTCTGTTCTTTATTAAAGTTATTCATTGGTATTTAATTAGTTGTTATTTTTTTTGTTTATTTTTCATCTTGCGTAATAGAATCATGTTTCAATTTAGGGTTTCTTTTGTTTATCACATAATGATTAGTGAGTAGTGATATAGGTAGGGTCGCGGGGTGATTAGCACGCCGTGATCAGTTCGGGTACTGCTCTTTTTATCAAACAATGTAAAAATGATTTAAGATTGGAAAAATACTTCCCGCGGACGAATCTGGGCATTGTCGGAGCCCTTGTGAACGGGGGAATGGGGGTCCAAAACCCATTCTCCGCTGCGCATGGGTATACGGCGACCCTAAGGTTTCGCATCTTGCGGGGTATCTTTTCAATCCAAAATTGAACATTTTTAAGAATACCAAATTGAGCAGGTTGATCTGGACTGGTTACGAGTGCTATGAACCCTACGACTGTACCTCTTTTTAATTATTTGAAAAGAAAAGTTATTTTTCTTAAGTTTTAGTTAATCTCAAACAAAACAACAAGGGGTAGCTACCTAAGAGCTAATTTTAATTCTACAACTCGAATTTTTAGTCAGCACACATCACCGTCTCTGTGGATTCGACTCCGGACTTACCGGATATTATGCTGCGTCGATCTCCGCCCTACGCTTGGGGAAACCCATTAATTTAGGACTAGGAAATCGATCAAGCACCACTCATGTTACACGCAAGGATGGAACCAGGGGTGTTTAGAGGCGGCGACCGCCATGACAAGAATTTTAGAAAATACAATTATTATATGTAAAAAAAAAATTATGCCCAACTTATATAATCTCGCCATTACTATACTTTTTAGTATACATTTCGCCACTGTTAGAGTAAAATCTTGGTTCCGTCCTTGGTTACACGCCAGCTTTTTTTTTTGTTTTGCCTACTCATGAATAATTCAATGCCGACGATATGAAAAAATAAAATAAAATTTTGTGTTAAAAAAATGCAAAATTTTGGTGCATTTTTCAAGTCCTAAACGAACCCCCTAAACTACATGTGGAACAGCCCGAGGGTGCTGTGTATCAAGGATCCTAAGCAAAATATTTTTAACAAAATAAGCGGCTCCAGTCATATGAATTAAGACGGGTCCAAAATCGCGCTATGCGTGTTGTCCGTGCACAGTTTGTTGTACCCTTAGAAGGGGTTTGAGGGGCTACAGGGACCGGAGTCCATCCTTTATGGCGTCAGTTTTGGTGATCATTTAGATCTTCTCAGGGCCTCAGTCAAGTCAAATAATATTCTTCCATTTCTCTTGACTCTTGGTAGGGGAATCTTGTTGAGTCTCTTGTTCTTGTCTTGTTCCATTAATTCGTCATCAACGTATTTCTTACTCTCGGTTTTCTTTATTCTCCTGCAATGACATGCATCCTATTTTTGGAGTACAATGTTAACAGTTATTTAATATATTATATTAACAGTTATTTCGAAATGAGTATAAGCAAAAAGAGATATAATATATTAACAGTTATTTCGAAATGAATTAGTATAAAGATTTCAAAGGACCGGAAGTGGAAAAAAAAAAACGGCATCACCATTGAATGCTAAAATATTTTATATATAGTTAATTAATGATATAATTCCGAATTGTTTATTCATATTAATAAAAACAATGACTTACTTTCAGAGGATAAAATGCTCCTTTTTTAAAAAAAAAAAACGGGGATAAAAATGCTCTCTTTATCATCAATTAACGTAAATAATAATTAAGTTATATAATAATAAAAATGCTCTCTTTGTCTCAATATTGCATTCTACAAAGTAAAGGGCAGGAAAAAAACTTATATTAATTCATCGAACGGTTATGAATCAGTTAAAAGATCCTCAACGAGCAAATAATCGCCATATATTATCATAAGAAATGGCCTTTTTATGCTCGTGTTTTTTTTTTTGCCAAAAAGTTCAGAATTTCCATTGATAACGAAGAGCTTACAATAGAGGGCATAGGAAGAGGCATATTCTTCATAAGGGAGGAAATATCCCAACAGGTGGGTAGGCAATTCAAAGACCTAAACCTCCAAACCCCATACACGCACATTAGTTAGGGAGTTAGACAATGACTCTAGCGGCATCTTAGGAATTTTTTGTATTTGACATCCATAGGATAATGCATTTTAGTAGTAGTATTTTTTAATCATTACTTCCGCACTTTGTGTAACATTTTTGTAAAAACATTGAATTCATGTTATCGTTTGTGGTAAATTTTTATCAGTTGGTCCATGGGATGATTGATTGTGATTTACTTAGCTCCAATTTTTTTTTTAAGGATGAAAAATTATAAATTGTCCAATAACTTTATTATATTCTAGGTTGCGTGTTCATTGGGTTGGTCTTGGGTGTGAACACTCAGACCATTTTGCAAGGCAAAAAGATGTGTGTAGCGCTGATCTCTCTGTCTCTTTGACAAGGAGAGTTTATGAGAATCTTAGCCTATAAAACCTCAGCCATGCATGCAATTACCCAATCACACTATCATCAACTTCCACAATATTCCTAGCTGAGGTACAACTTAGTACGTACCATGGCTTCTACCCTGTCCTTAGTCTTGGTCTTGGTCTTTGGAATATTTTTAGCTTCTCAATTAGCTTCCTCTCGCCTTAACAACGAGGAATCTTCCATGGTAGAAAGACACCAGCAATGGATGTCTCGCCACGGACGGATCTACAAGGATGAACAAGAGAAGGGCGCCCGGTTTAAGATATTCAAGGACAACGTGGACCGTATCAACGCGTTCAATTCTGGTCCAGACAAAGAATACAAGCTGGGTGTGAACCAATTTGCTGACCTGACCAGCGAGGAGTTTCAGGCTTCTCATACTGGTTACAAGAGGCTGGAATCACCTAGTAAAGTGATTTCTGGTTCAGAACAATTATCTTTTCGGTACGCAAATGTAACTGTTGAGTCGTCTGATGTGGATTGGCGAGAGAAAGGCGCAGTTACTGACGTCAAGAATAAGGCAGTTGTGGTATGTATCAAGATATAAATAGACATCATTAATAGTATATATGAAACAACTCCGTAGCTGAATCTGAGTTATCAAGATAAAATTAAATCAGACACTAGTCTAAGCTTTAATTTAGTTTGAAGGCCTCAAACTTTTACGTTTGTTTTAATCTTGTTGAAGGGTCCGCGCGGCAAGAAATCCTTCTTGTATGAAGGATCTGCATAAATTTTTATGATTGATATATATATACACACACACAGAGTCAATTTCAAATGAAGGAGTCCGCATTTCAACTAAAATGCGGACCTCCTCATTTCTCCCATTTTATTAAAATGAGGTGGTCCTCGTAAGAGCGGGACTCTGTATATATATATATATATATATATATATATATATATATATATATATATATATATATATATATATATATATATATATATATATATATATATATATATATAGTCCAAAGGCTTATAAAACTTTGTTTTTCTTCAAAGGGCCTGCAAAATAAAGACTCCACGTTCTTCGTACATGGGCCCAGTGATACCACACATTTTTGTCCAAAGCCCCATCAACAAATAAATACACTATCTATCTAAGGAGTCTAGAATATTTTTCAAGTACATTAGTTACATGGTACTATGTACGAAATTACGATGAAGTTAGGATAATAAACTGGCCGGTAATGAATATTGTATAAGGACGCCCAAAATATTGAGTCATCCTCAAGGGCAGAGCCAAAATTTGTATGTAATTGGATCAAATACTTGGAGTGATTAATTAATTAAGAATTTAATTGAGCTTGGCAAAAATAAGGTACATAATATATAATTTTTTTTAACAGAAGCATGTGGGGGTCAATCGTGTCAAAATGTAGTACATATGATAACTATTTTGTGTCATGAGTCGGGTCAAGTAACTTGACCCAACTATATGGTCTTCTTCCCTCCCCCTTGGTCGTCATTGAGAGCGAATTCATTTTTTCTACGTAGTAATTATACTAGCCCACAAAATTCCCATGGCATAAAATTGTTTTACATTAATTGTTGTCGCAATCTTCTGCCTAGGATGTTGCTGGGCGTTTTCAGCTGTGGCAGCTGTGGAAGGTATTAACCAACTCAAAACCGGTAATCTAGTATCTCTATCCGAGCAAGAGCTGGTTGACTGCAATGTTCAAAACAACGGTTGTAGCGGCGGGTATATGGTTAACGCCTTCGAATTCATCAAGCAAAACCAAGGTCTCTCGACAGAAGCCAATTTACCCTTACGAGGGACAAGAAGGAACTTGCAAAAGCGAAAATTCAGACGAGCCTGCCGCAATGATAACCGGATATGAAGAAGTGCCAACGAACAGCGAGCAAGCTTTGCTTCAAGCCGTGGCTAATCAACCGGTATCCGTTGCCATCGATAGCAGTGGCCGCGACTTCCAGTTCTACTCGAGCGGTGTCTTCAGTGGGACATGCGGCACGAGGCTTGACCATGCTGTGACCGTGGTTGGATACGGGACTACTAGTGATGGGATTAAGTATTGGTTGGTTAAGAATTCGTGGGGCTCTGGATGGGGTGAGAATGGGTATGTGAAGATGGAAAGAGATGTGGCTGCCGAGGAAGGCCTCTGTGGGATTGCTATGAAAGCTTCTTACCCAATTATGTGAAATATTACTACTACTCCGTCCTAAAATGTTTGTCCCGTCTGCAAAACAAGAACTTAAAAATAATATAATAAATTAGCTTGTGCATATATAGTTTGCACAAGCTTTGTCTCTATGTATCGATATCGCTCGACAAGAAAATGTATTACTATTTGATAGTGGAAGTGTGATAATGATATGTGTTCTTACAATTATAGCACATGTTTTTTTAAAATAAGAGATTAGTTGCTATATATGTCATCTATTTTTGTTTTTGATTTTTTTTTGCTCAAATCCACAACGACCAGCATCCAACCAGCACGAGTATAGTGAGCTCGCAACAACCACCTATCTTTTCTTTACAAAAGGATACTCGAGAAAGCTCTAATTAATGGAGTCTATAAATGCTCTTGTCATCTCAGCATTCTGAGTGTGGGAAGTGAGGCAGTGAGAGAGGGAACAAGAGAGGTGTGAGAGGGAGCGAGTTGATATGGGTTCTGGATCTTGTCATCTCAGCATTCTGGCTCTAATTAATTTTTTTTTTCATTTGTTAATTTTACGCCAAATTTTTGTGTGATTTCGGTTCGTCTCAATGAAAGGAATCGGAAAAGTAAAAAATTATGACTTTTACACAAGTATTTTGGAAAATATCCAATTTTTTAAGCTTTTCTTTAGATATTTTACTTGTGTAAAAATCATAACTTTTTACTTTTTTGATCCTCTCGTCAAGACGAAGACATATCACATAAAAGTTGTGGTGTATGACTTAATTACTAGCGTGAATGGGTAATATTATCATTAAGGGAATGACTTCGGTGTTCCCGGTCATTTTGGGGACACCGTAACTTTTGGCATAACAAAATTATTATGAATATAACCAAAACTTATTACAAGCATAACAGAACCATAGCAAGGCATAACCAAAACCATAGCAAAGCATAACTTATTTGTTATGCCTTGGTTAGGTTTGCTACACTACGGCTCCGTTTGTTTTGATGTAAAATGATTTCCAGTAAAAAAATTTACTCGTTTTCCGTCGTTTGGTTGGGCAAAAATAGTGTAAAATATTTTACCTTATATGACTGAAAATGTTTTTCTCTCAAATTACCCCATAAGTCATTTTTATCTCTTTAGACGCCTTCTCTCTCGCTTTCTCCACCCAGACACTCCTGAAATTAAACTCTCTGGAGAGAGAGAGAGAGATGGCAATTAATCTACAGTCTAGAGCTTCTAGTTGTATCCATGACCATGATCTTTCCTTTTGTAAATATAATATATACATGTTAAATGTATAGGCGGAGATCATTGGCTATATTTTCCTTTCTCCCTTATTCTTTATTATCATATTTTCCTGTTATGTGTTATAGTAGGATATTTATTTGTGAAGCAAACAACAGAAAATACTTTACATGAAAATTATTTGTTCCAAAATCATTTTACATCGTAAAAATTTTTACATCGAAACAAACAGAGAGCCTACAACCACAATTCTTTACAACCTTCCTAGCAGGCTAGGCTAGGCCCGACCCTAGGACAAGGAATGAAAAGCTGCCGCCTAGAGCCCCTATTTTTTGGGCCAACCCCGAAGTCAGACTAAGTTATAGATACAAATCGCCCACATTTTGGTATGGTCTCCTTGTTGTACCAGCGGTAGAAACTTTGGCCTTTATGTGATAGGTTGTGGATTCGAAACTTGCCCCTACAGTAACTTTTGCATATAACGCTCCTACTTTTTCACAAATATATATTACACGTACGTACATACACTTTCTAGTTAAAAATTGCTAGTATTACTTTCATTACTCTGATGTCTTTGTATAAGATAAACAAGAAATATATATATATATATATATATATATATATAATATATATATATATATATAGTCTGGTTCCATTGAGGGATCCCACACGGGCTTACCGTGAGGGAACCGCACGGGCTTACCTTGCGAGACTCCCATTTCCCGATCGAATTGGGACGATCTGAGCCGCTCAAAGTGATCAAAACGTGATTTCAAGAGTACCCATGAGAAATCAGCAAAAAAAATGATCGGGAAGGGCTTGATCCGAGCAGTTTTTTATTGAACGATTCAGTAAAAAACTGCTCGGATCAAGCCCTTCCCGATCATTTTTTTTGCTGATTTCTCACGAGTACCCTTAAAATCACGTTCTAAACACATTGAGCGGCTCGGATCGTCGCAATTCGATCGGAAAAGGGGAGGTCCGCACGGTAGACTGGTAAGGGATCCCTCACTGGGGCTCCAATTGCCTTTTTTGCTGATTTCATTCTTAATTGCCTTTTTTTAATTCAATTTAAAAAAAAAAAGGACCCCATATTGTCAGTTCGCGTTGGGGCTCCAAATATAGAGAGCCGGCCTTTGTTACTACAGTATATATCTAGCTCTATTCATAAATGGTTGGGACAACAAATAGCGTGGTAATAGATCTGTAGCTATTAATAAAGAGCAATATTGCTATGGGGCGTTGCTATTCGCAGCCCTCTATTTACTCTCATAATCCGTTAAAAAATTTCAATTATACTCGATAGTTAGTTACCGAAATTGAGATATATTTTCAGCATCCAATTACCGAAATATAATATTTTTTTCAACAGATGTTTACCGAAAAAGCATGTTCAGCAGTTGTTTACCGAAAGTTGAACATATTTTCGACATGTAGTTACCGAAATATAATCTTGTTTTCAACAGCAATTTACCGAAATGTTATTTATGATTTTCAACAACCATTTACCGAAATGCAGTGGGCTACGGGAGAAAATAACGGGCTGCGAATAGCGGCGCCGTTGCTATGGAAACCGTGTCTATTACCTAAGAAGTCATGGGTCTTTAATCTTTGCTTTAAGGCTCCCTGAAAAATTATTGGGTGGAAATGAGTGGAATCTTGAGGTACCGCCGTGCACCCTTATCTATCACATATTTATGCGGAGCACACAATTAATTAAGTCCGTAAATCTCACAGAAAACGTGTGGAGGAGAAAGCTCAGCTATTGATTACCGGTGAATAATTACTCGTAAACTAGACCCCCCAAAGTTTGGACTACTTTTCTGCTTTTAGAAAGCTCAGCTATTGGTTCTGATTGGCTACTGGCTAGCTAGTTTACGTAGAGAAATTCGCTTGGTTAAAAGTGATGATTTATGAAGTACTACTGGAAGTGAATCACTAGTGGAAGCGAAAGCACCTAAACTAAGCTAGCTAGCTAGCTTGCTTGCACGGATTCTCAATTGGGTCGATCTTCTCAAGACCTCAGTCCAAATTTGCTGAGCAGAAGATTCTGTCATTTCTCCTGGTAGGGGAATCTTGTTGAATCTCCTATTCTTGTTTTGTTTCACAGATGCGTTTTGTTCCACTTGTTTTGTGATATTATATGGCAATGAGCAGCTATCACTCCATCAGGAGTTAATCTGTTGATGATGATGGGGTGGGCCTTTGACAATGAAATCATTTCATCATCAAGGTATTTCTTTGAATTCTTTTGGTATTTGAAAATCATATATGGCTCTTGATTTTCATAGGTTGCTTTTACATTTCGAATTCATCATGGTAAACTGTGATTTTTTTATAACTACTAGGTATTTGACCCAATATGCCGACCAATTCAAGAGACTAAGAAGGCAATTTCATGCTTAAAATCATGTGCTTACGTAAATAATTTTTCTATCAATATGGATCTTGTTTGATAGATCTCATCGAGATCTTTTATATGGTGAAAAAAAAATTTAAAAATTATTTTTCATTTACATTATTTTTGAGTTTGAAAATATGAAATAAATACTTATTTTTTAAGAAGGTATTCTGGAACGAGGCCTAAGGAGCAACTAATGTCATAACAAGGCTGTATGGACTGATCCAATGCGTACGTTCAAGAATTGCAAGTAGAACATGATTAATGTCTCTTACTTCCCTTCTATGATTCTCAATTGCTTGAGTAGTTGAGTTCGATCATCCAAGTCTTTGAGAGGTCTTCTAATTCCTGACTTAGCTATTGAACTGCCTTTCTAACAATGGGTGGCCCAACCTCATTAGAGGCCTAAGGCGAACAAGAGTGTGAGGCCTTCAAAAATTGATCAAGTATTGCATGTTATCAAACATTCTAGTCTAATACAGTATATATTTTGTTTTGCATTTGAAAAACCTACTTCTTCCTTTTTGTGATGTAAGTCAGGATTACCCAAAAATACTCTCTACCCTGTATAGTTCTAAGTGTGGTCCAGATTTCCCCCTTAAAAAATACGTAAGTACTTATTTGCAATTTTCAAGCTTAAAAATAATAGGCTTACTGAAATCAAAAAATATGCAATATGAATTTTGTTTGATAAATTTCGATGAGATCTATCAAACTCTACAAAAAAAAAAATTAAAAAAATTATTTTCATAAGCTCATTTTTTTAAGTTTGAAAATAAGTCCTTATTTTTTAAATACTTATTTGAGAAAGCGGAACTAAGTATTTTACATACACACGAGAGATGGATCTTATGGAACAATCAAGCATGACAAAAAGATATTTTCTTAGGAGGTATTTTACCTGAATGAGGATATTTTATCAATTGAAATCGTTTTTGAAAAGTCAAAACTAGCACCTTACATACATACACATATATATGAAACTGAGATCTCTCAGAATTAGAGGCCTTGGGCGCTAGCCTCAATTGGCTGGTGAGCACAAGCAATACAAAAAATTTAGAAACACAAACACTCTCACACACATGTGGACTCCACGCATACAGGTGATGTGTAGTATGTGTGGGCTCCTCTTGCTTTGTGAGTGAGTGTGTGTAAGTATTTGCATGTATTTTTGTTTAATTGTAGTTGTAGACTTGTTGTTACTAACAATGAACTAAGCGTGTATCGAAGACCTAATCCCTACGGATAAAAGGGCAAATTTAGTGCACGAGACTTCCGCCTTTGCGGAGTCTTAGAAAGGGTTGATGTACATAATCTTACCCCTGCAAACAGAGAGAGGTTGTTTCCGCGATTTGAACCCGTGACCTCCAGGTCACAATAGAGCAACTTTACCGTTACGCCAGGTCCGCCTTTCAGACAAATAGTGGGACAAATTAAGCCCTGCTCCACACTTATAAGGCAGAGAACCAATTATACATTTTTGTGTAAGCTTTTCCACCCACCACTGATCCTAAAATATTTTTGTACTTTTCCTTTGCACTGATAGACTTGCTTCTACAGTATTCTGAGAAGAATATATATACTTCTGTAACTTTGAATCTTTTCTCTTACCAGTTTTAGATTCTTGTATGAGAAAATATTTTCCCCTCATGGCATAGTTTTTGCGATTCTCAAGTATAATTGAGCACACACGCATCTAATTAAAATTAAGCTCTTAATCCTTTTATATTTCCAATTTATCGTTTCGCCAAAATTTCAGCAACTTATTCCTTTCAAGTTTTATATACGGAGCTCAAAGATTCCTTGTACGTATGATCCTTCATGTTGCTTTGTCACTCTTTGCGGTGTATCTTAGAGCATCTCCAACACACCCGTCGAACATTAGATATCCCAAGTTTAACTGGTTTTCACAACCCTTTAACAAGTTCCAACAAGTACCTCAGATATTTCATCCCTCTTAACTTTTTTTCTCACTCTTCAATATTGAAAACAACAAAGCATAAGAATACTAACATTTGAAACTAAAGTCTTTGCTGGAGTGCATAATAAAATCTCTATTCTGAAATTACGAAATCCATCATAAATATGGGGAATTGATATCAACACTCTCTTTTTTGATATCTACACTTCTTCTTCTTTTTAGTGTTCAAAGTATAGGTGTTTTTTTTTGTTGCTAAAATACAAAGAAATGAGTATGGATATAAAAAAAGGGAATGTGAAAATCAATTCTCTAAATATTTCTTAATTTCTATGCTTGTGTTTATTATCAACTCCGTTGGGCCAGTCCATACAGAATTTTGCTCTAATTTTATTTGGGACACCCGCAAGTGGAAGCTGAAATTGGACCTACAGGATTAGTCGAGATACATGCAAACAAAAACCTGAGTTATCAAAAATAACTTTTTGTCTGCAAAAAAATGCCTCATAGAACGATATACATAATGATGAAGGTTGAAATTCATACTATCTACTTGTGGTCCACGAGTAATTGTTTAGTGGTATGGGCCCCAACACTACTCTCCACCACAAATTCATGTGGGATTCATATACTTAACCTAGAGCCCTACGTAAATTTGTGGAGGAGAATGATGTTGAGAATACACGTGGCGGTGCCATGGTGCGCAAGACCACCCAATAATTTTCCGTGGTACGTGGACCCATGTGGAATAAGAAAGAAGTTACAATACAAGTACAGTAATGGCCCGTCCGTTTGTGTCTCCCACTCCTGCTTAGAACCACAGCCACTCATGCAATGGAAATCCAAATAAATGACGGGCGGATTTTATTGCACTTGTGTAGGTCTAAATCAGAACATTTTGTAAGGCACGTATGATGTAGATGTCTAGGTTTTGGTAACGCAGGGTGTCCTAGACTAGTTTGTCCACATCCCGGGATAATTTCTTCAGCCCTTCCCGCAGTCTTTTTCTATTCTTACACGGGAGGTGAGGTGATCCCAAGAATTGAGCTATTTTAGATAACAAATGTTTACTGGAATCTTGGCCTATAAAACCTCAGCCATGCAACGACCCACTAACATATCATCAACTTCCCCAATATTCCCAGCTGAGGTGCAACTTTTTAGCACCAATGGCTTCTACCATGTCCTTCTTGGTCTCTGTCTTTGGAATTTTGGCCTCTCAATTAGTAGTAGCTTCCTCTCGCCTTATCAATGAGGAATACTCCATGCTAGAAAGGCACCAGCAATGGATGTCTCACCACGGACGGATTTACGAGGATGAGCAAGAGAAGGGCGCCCGGTATAAGATATTCAAGGACAATGTGGACCGTATCAACGCGTTTAACTCCGGTGTGGACAAAGGATACAAGCTGAGTGTGAACCAATTTGCTGACCTGACCAACGAGGAGTTCCGGGCTTCTCGTAATGGTTACAAGAGGCAATCGCCTAGTAAAGTGACGTCTGGCTCAAAACAAGCACATTTTCGATACGCAAATATAACTGTTGTGTCGTCTGCTATGGATTGGCAGGAGAAAGGCGCGGTTACTCCTGTCAAGAAACAAGGCATATGTGGTAAGCATCAAATATAGATTAGCATCATTCAGTGTGTGTGTCTATATATATATATATGAAACAACTCCATAGTCGAACCTGAGTTATCAAAAGAAAATTAAATCACACACTAGTCTAAGCTTTAATTTTTTTCGAGACCTCAAACTTTTACGTTTTGTTTTAATATTGTTGAAGGGTACGTCCAGGAAGAAATCCTTCTTCTTTGAAGGCTCTGCCTAAATTTATATGATATATGTCCATAAACTCCAAAGGCTTAGAAAACTTTGTTATTCAAAGGGCCAGCAAAATAAATATGTACTTTCTTTGTGTATGGGCCCCTATGTTTAAGGATGAATACCACACATGATTCTTGTCCAAATTAGACCCATCAAGGAAAACCTCATCATTAAAATACCAAAACGAAACAAATACTCGTTCTGACTAAGGACCATAAAATTAAACCAGCTAAACACGTCTTAAGTTCGTTACATGATACGTCGAGCGAAATTAAGATGAAGTTAGAATAAGATAAATTGGTAATGGGTATTGTATAAGGACCCCGAGAACATTGAGTCATCCTCAAGGGCGGAACCATGGTCTGTTCGTAGTGGGGTCAAATATCTAAAGATGTCAAGAATTTGATCGAGTTTTGCAATAATAAGTGACAAAAAATTGTTTTCTAACATAATTATTGAGATGTTTTTTGATACATGTGGTGTCAAATATGGTGTCAAATTCTAGTAAAAGTGGTAACTATTTTATGCAATATAGATCTTATTTGGTAGATCTCAATTAGTTTTACTATAAAAAATCTTCAAAATCATAAAAAATATTAAAAAAATGTAAGATATAAGTAAGTATATTTTTGAAAGACCCAAATTTCGACAATTAGACAAACAAATTTAGACGGACAGAATAAGTACTAATAACTGGCCCACCAAATTCCCATGACATAAAATTGTTTTACGTTAATTATCGTCACAATCTTTTATACAGGAAGTTGTTGGGCGTTTTCAGCAGTAGCAGCCGTGGAAGGCGTTAACCAACTCAAAACCGGGAAGCTAGTATCTCTATCCGAGCAAGAGCTAGTTGACTGTGACGTTAAAGGAAAAGACGAGGGTTGCAGAGGTGGGTATATGGATAACGCCTTCGAATTCATCAAGCAAAACAAAGGTCTCATGACAGAAGCCAATTACCCTTACGTAGGACAAGACGGAACTTGCAAAAGCAAGAAATTAAACAAGCCTGTTGCTGCCAAGATAACCGGATACGAAGACGTGCCAAAGAACAACGAGAAGGCCTTGCTTCAAGCCGTGGCTAACCAACCGGTATCGGTTGCCATTGACGCCGGTGGATACGACTTCCAGTTCTACTCGAGTGGTGTCTTCAACGGAGCGTGCGGCACGATGCTTGACCATGGTGTGACCGCGGTTGGATATGGGACTACTAGTGATGGGACTAAGTATTGGTTGGTTAAGAATTCGTGGGGCTCTGGATGGGGTGAGAATGGGTATGTGAAGATGAGAAGAGATGTGGCTGCCAAGGAAGGCCTGTGTGGGATTGCTAAAAAAGCTTCTTACCCAATTATGTGAATATTAAAGATCACTACCACTCCGTCCCATAATATTTATCCGGTCTGCAAAACGATTGAGAACTTAAAAATAATACAGTTTTCGCAAGAAAAATTCAAATTTAAAACTTTCAACAATTTACCAGATATCAATAAGTTCACTTAATTTATGAAAAAAGCTATGTTTTTTTCTTGAACAAAAATAAATTATTTTTAAGTCATCGTTTTGCCTACTAGACGAAAATTTTGGGACGGAAGAAGTGTAAGACAAATTTAAATATAGTGCGCGACTGTGTATGTAATCTTAGTGAAGTGTATGTGAATAAATTAATTAGCTTGTGTAAGCACAACTCTGTCTCTACCTATATATGGGTCGACAAGAAAATGTATTTTCATCAGCTGAAGTGTGATAATGATATATGTTCTTACAATTATAGCCATGATATTGTGGAATATTTTGCTTTCAAAGCTCTGGCCAATAATTTTTAAATTAGATTAGTTGCTATATGTCATCTATTTTTACTGGAATTATATTTCTTCGGCTACATGACATATAATATAATTCATTGGAATTTCTTGCTGGTGTAATCCATTTCAAACTTTAAGCCAATCATAACCATAAATTTTTTGAAAAAAGACAAAATAAGCCAATAAGCCAATTTTTTTCATCTTAATTTTAAAAAATTAGATTTCAATCGTATTTTTTTACTTTTTAGATTCCTCTTGTTATGACGAAACAATAATCTACAAAAAAAATTAACGAAAAACTAACAAATGCAAATTATTTTAATAAAGAAAATAAGTCATTTGGCTTATTAGGCCAAACCACCCCATAATAGGATAAATTATTAGGCCAAACCACCCCATAATAAGTCATTTGGCTTATTAGACTTCACCTTGTATTAGGCCAATAAGTTTTCATGACCTATGAGACCAAAAAAAATGCCAACAACAAAATAGAACAAAAAGATCAGCTAAATCGAACACCGGCCCCGAGCAAACGAATGATAATTTTTGCTTAGGACCCCACATATAGTATTTCAAAAACAACTGAATTACGACCTCCAAAAACTTGTGTAATATTATCCATTAATTGATAATTTTAAATGTTTGTTATGATGAATAGCTATTTAAAATTTTAGCCTATTGAATACTAGTAGAAATAATTTTGCTTTGTGAGTAGATTTATCTTTTCAATGTTTCTGGTGAAAACACATAAAGGGTTCCTATATAATTCAAAATTCTTTGGAACCATAATCCCAGGCATCGGCTTAGTGGTCATGATATGAGGCAAATGGTTCTAGTCCCTCTTAAGATTTCTTTTTTGAAACCTTCCAAAAGCTATCATCTCATGTGAGATCAGCTCGTACGGGATTTCGTTCTGGCTTTAAATAAGCTCTTGGCTAGTAGACAGTGAGATAGGTCCACCAAATATTAATCGGGGTATGCGTGATTAGTGTCTCAATCACCAGATACCTACCACCCTATAGCGTATAATGCGGTTGATCTGGCCGTCGTTTGGGACCACAAAAATATCAAGATCAGGAAAATTTTATTAATTTTGTGCTCCAGAAGCAATACCGCTCCTTCTCACAAAAGTGTGTGCTCCTTCCTCATACGAAAGCGTGGGGCCATAAAATATTGGGAGGGTTCCCTTAGTAGAAAGTGTTTCTGGAACATACTGACAGCAAACAAGTAGTCCAAAATTGCCTGGTTGAGTGATGGATTATGAAATACTTAAAGTACATGCCAAAGCATTTTATTTGGATCTTCTCAAGGTTCGGTCCAAATTTGCTGAGCAAATGCGACGTCGAATGCAATGATAGATTTAATTGAAACTTTTCTTAACACCGTTTGATTTTAAGAGATGTGGTAAAAAAGCGTTCCGACACTCTTTGGCAGGGGATTCTTGTTGAATCTCTTGTATTTTGTTTTGTTTCACAGATGTGTTTTACTCCACTGATTTTGAGATGTATACAGCAATTAGTTTCTATCAGCCCATCAGGAGTAATATATTGATGATGGGGTTGCCTTTGAAAATGAAATCATTTCATCATCAAGGAAAACATCATCATTAAATTAAATACCAAAACGAAACAAATACTCTTTCTAAGCAAGGACTCTAGAACTAAACCCCTGGTGAACACGTCTTAAGTTCATTACATGTTACATCGAATGAAATTAAGGCTCCGTTTGTCTCAACGTAAAATGTTTTACGATGTAAAATATTTTTTCAGAAAACAAATTTTAAAGACAAAAATATAATTCATTTGGCTTATTAGGCCAAACCACCCCATAATAGGTTAGGCTCCGTTCCGAAACGATAAATAAGTACTTATTTTTTAAGAAGGCAATTTCAAGCTCAAAAATCATGTGCTTACGCAAATAATTTTCCTATCACTATGGATCTTGTTTGATAGATCTCATTGAGATCTTTAATATGGTGCAAAAAAAATTGAAAAATTATTTTTCATTTACGTTATTTTTGAGTTTGAAAATGTGAAATAAGTACTTATTTTTTAAGAAGGTGTTCTGGAACGGGGCCTAAATCTGATCATTGTGTATTTCCTCCATGTCCTAGATAGCAGATGGCAAAGCCACATCGTAGGTTTCGTCATTAGGTTCGACTCTGGGGGTATCCAATAATTGATCATAAAATTGTGATTGCAAATTAAGACTTCACCTTGTATTAGGCCAATAAATTTCATGACATGACCTATGAGACCAAAAAAAATGCCAACAACAAAATAGAACAAAAAGATCAGCCAAATCGAACATCGGCCCCGAGCAAACAAATGATATTTTTTGTTTAGGGCCCCACATATAGTATTTCAAAAACAACTTACGACCTTCAAAACTTGTGTCATATTATTCATTAGGTTTGCAAAGGTAAACCCGTTGAAAATAAGTCTGCTAAAAAAGAGGGCTGAATTGGATAAAAATGCAAAAGTGACTTCTACTAATTGATAATTTTAAATGTTTGTAATGATGAATAGCTATTTAAAATTTTAGCCTACTGAATACTAGTAGAAATAATTTTGCTTTGTGAGTAGATTTATCTTTTCAATTTTCCTGGTGAAAAAACATAGAGGGTTCCTATATACTTCTAAATTCTTTGGAACCATAATCTCAAGGGTCGGCTTAGCGGTCATGGCCTGAAACGGTCTGGTCCCTCTTAAGATTTCCTTTTTGAAACTTTCCAAAAGCTATCAACTCGTGTGAGGTCAGCTCATACGGGGTTTTACTCCAGCTTTAAATGAGCTCTTGGCTAGTAGACAATGGGATAGGTCCACCAAGAATTAATCGAGGTATGCGTGAATATTGTCTCAAGCACCATATATTAAAAAGGGATTTGGAGATGCTGTAGGCCATCAACCGCCCTACAGCGTGTAATGCGGTCGATCTGGTCCCCGTTTGGGACCACAAAAAGATCAAGATCAGGAAAATTTTACTCCAGGAGCAATAATATACTGCTCCTTCTCACAAAAGTGTGTGGTCCTCCCTCGTACGAAAGCGTGGGGCCATAAAATATTCGAAGTGTTCCATTAGTGGAAAGTGTTTCTAAAATTGCCTGGTTGAGTGATGGATTATGAAATACTGAAAGTACATGCGAAAGCATTTTTTTTTTTTGGATTTTCTCAAGGCTCGGTCCAAATTTGCTGAGCAAAAGATTCTTCTATTTCTCTTAGGCCCGGGGTGCCTAGCTATGAATTTAGTTATACAATGTCATTCTTTAGGATTACTCTAAAAATAGACTCGCAAATGTGACATCGAATGCAATGATAGATTTAATTGAAGCATTTTTTAACACCGATTGATTTTAAGAGAGATGGTGAAAAAACGTTCCGACACTCTTTGGTAGGGGAATCTTGTTGAATCTCTTGGATTTTGTTTTGTTTCACAGATGTGTTTTCTCCACTGATTTTGAGATGTATACAGCAATTAGTTTCTATCAGTCCATCAGGAGTAATATTTTGATGATGGGGTTGCCTTTGAAAATGAAATTCAAGGTACGTAGGAGTATTTCTTTTGGTATTTGAACAGTATGGCTCTCTTGATTTTCATTATTTTCCTGAAATGACGTGCATCCTATTTTTCTTAAGTAGACTATTTTTAAGGGTCCAGCGCACCTAGGGCATTTAGGTCCCGTTCTTTTGAATTTAACTTAACCATAATTTATTTTTTCTCCTCTTTTGAAACTTTAATGAATTTAAATTAAATTCATCCATTCTTCTAAACTTAAACTTAATACACAATTACAATATTGCCCTTTCATTTTTAAATGAATTTAAGTTAAATCTATGCATATTCTTCTAAACAAATGGGTATTTTTGACATTTCACATATGCCTTGAGGCTGCTTTGGGAAGGATGAGAAATAAGTTAAATGTAGAAGAATGAACTGAATTATAAAAATGGTCTCGCTAATAGGTGCCTCTTGGGCATAAGTTTGGGGCACATGTTTAGGATTCTTTAAATGCTTTAGGTGCAATAAATTCATTTAAATCCATGAGTTGTGTTTATGGATACTCAATAAGCATTACTTTTCACCACTATTTTCTAAACTACCCGTAAATGTTTGTAATACTTTTTTTTAGTGACAATACTAACCTGATCATTTCCTTTAAAAAATGAGTTAGGTGAAAGGTTTTCAGTACAAATAAAAGGATTAGATACAAAGGGATTTATTTTTTTTCCTGTCGGCTACAAGGAGAGGAAAATGCTTTTGGAGTTGGTGATATGAGAAACATGCTCAGTTAGGTCAACCACATCAAAACAATGGTGAAAAAAAAACTAACATTAGAATATCTTATAATAAGGAAATTAACAATTGGATAATATACTATAAAACAAACAATTAAATAAAAATTTAGGAGTTTCAATTTTTAACGTTTCAAAGAGAAAAAGAAAATTACAATTGTATAACAACTGTACAAAACTTGGAAGAGTTGTTATACAAAACTTGGAAGACTACCATGGTTGGCATGTTTTTGAAGCTCAATGACCCGCATAATTTGCCTGATTGAGAAAGGCCTCCTTTTTTGAGCAAGAGGATACGCTTTTTATCCTCTTCCGTTTATAGTATGATTTTATGGAAGGAATCGGGTTTCTGAAGGGGATAATAACTCGTGGTTGTGATCAACAACAAATGGTGACATGTCATTCTTGTGGAAAAATATCAGAAGATTTTTGTAATTTGATACGCATATGAGCTTGACATCCACATTTCAATGATAGTCTGTTCCGTTCGGATTTTTGCCTTTTTGGTGTTCCATCCAATCTTTTACTCCCTCCGTCCGGATTTAATAGTCTTTTTTTGGAGTTCGTGTCATTTTTCAATCGATTATATCTTCCAATTTATAATGTTTTACGTGATTTTGAAAATATTGTATCATAGAATTAATCGAGATCTATCAAACAAGATCCATATTCCTAATATGAAATTATTTACGGATTTAAAGATATAACACATTTTTTAGCCGATTAGAATAGAACTAGGGACAATTAAATCCGGACGGAGGGAGTATTGGACACTCGATATATCCTTTGTCGAGTTTTAATAAAATTTTATTGCTGATAAAAAAAAAAAAAAAGAACTAATTAGCGTCCATCAAAGTACTAATCCCATGCACATGGGCAAAGTTTGATTCCTGTAAGTACTCATCCTCTACCCCAAGTCCCCTAAGATCAATAGAATAGATAAGATTTAACAAATGGCAAAAAAAAAAAATGCTAATCCCGTGCAAGTGGAGTGGAGAGCAATCAGTGCCTCCCTATACTCTCATACATATGGGCAGTGTTCAATTGCCATAAGCACTCATCTCCTTCCCAAATCTCCTAAGATAAGGTAGATTAAGTTTAACGCATGAAAAAAAAGAAGTAGTAATCCCTCAAATAAGTAGTGGGACGACAGATTAAGTACTCTGCCGGCTGCTGTACACATGCATAAATCAAAGAACCATTTATAAATTTGTCTAAGCTTTTTCATTGATGCTAAAATATTTGTAGTTTTCCTTCACACTGATACATTTGCTTCTACTGTATATACTACTTTTAAAACCACGAAGATGTTTAGTTTTTGCTTTCCAAAAATACCCCCACCAGTTCCTATGAATTTCAATCCTATCCCACGCCCCTTACCCACCCGGCCACCCCTCCCAACCAGTATGTGTCTTTTACCAAATTAAAACATTAACTATTTGGCTAACCATTGCCTAACCAATGGCAACTCTTCGAAAAAAGGTGTACACGGTGAGCAGATTAAAGCTAGAGTTGTTATGTGGATAAAGACAAAGTTCAACATTAAGGTGTACATGGTCAAGGAGTTTAAGGTTTTTTTTGGATGGAATTAGAATGTTGAAACTGTGAAGAGTTGGTTGAGGTGCTTGTTTTTTCTTCCAACTTTCTGTTGGAAGGCATTGTAAGGGGCCTGTTTTTTTTTTCTTTTTTCTTTTTTTGGTTTTCTGCTTGAATGAGTAAGTTTGTTTAGCTTACGACGTTCGAGCCCCCTTGATGTACCCTTTCAAGTTGGTATAATAGCTTCATTTGCCGAGCAAAAAAAAAACCCTTCGAAAAAAGGGAAAATAACTGTCATCTGTCCGTATGATATTAAAACAAAAAACAAATGGCCTTTGCAGTTTTGGTTACAACCAAGTGACCAACACATCTCGTAGCCCTTCTGGAATGCATCATGTTTGATAGTAAAGCCTCTTCCCTAGTTAGCATGGCGTTCCTCTCAATTTGACATAGTAAGGATTGAATAATCTGTTAATATTTAAGCGCATTTCACTGAGTCACACTGTTTCATCTTCTACCCTCCCGTGCATTTTTCGGCCACAAGTACCTGTTCAAGCTTGTCACGCGGCCGGGCTGGTTGACCAACAAACTTCAACTTCTCCAAAGGAACAAAGATCGTGGGTATTAGTGTCAATTTATTTCCCTTCGGTTTAATTTTGAATAGATACACATCAATACATATTTTTTTTAACATGATTAATTGCTCTCCCTTTGATTTAGATTTTATCATTAGTTGGTTTATTCCTGAGTAAAATACAGTGAGTTTAGTTGTACGTAGGTTGCACTCCAATTGCTCGACAAAATGTCTAAACAATAAATTAACAAGTGCATTGTTTTTTTAATGAGCCTAACGGCCCATCAACAACAGAGATTTGTTCCTTGGTTTGCAATTCTCGCATTTTTTTTATTTTTAGAAAAAGTACGATTCTGAAATGAAACATAAACAGTATTGACTCCAATGGTTGTCATTATAGCAAGAATCAGAGAAGAAGACATTGCATAACCACATGCTCGCTACGCTGCCTACTTCATTTGACGATAATCAAACATGGCATCCACACTCCTATTTGTTGTTCCAACACCGAATTTCCTGTCCAAATTGTGATACCAAGTTCATTGTTTCACTGGCTGAAGTAAGCCAATTTTTTTAAATTGAATTCTCAAGTTCTGTGACCAAGTATGACCCTTCAGTTGCGGGAGTCCACCCGCACACATAGCATATTATTTATTTGACTTCATGTCAATTATTAAATTTTGCCATTTGATACCCAAGCACATGGTTCCTACCAGTTGCAGTGAGCCCAAGAAATACATCCATCTTAAACTTTCATTAACCCAAAGTGGGATGAAACGCTTAGAGATTATAAAAGTGACTGAGTTGAAGTGAGCCACAGTCATTCTTATGACAGTTTTAACCAGTTAATGGCCCAAGATGCAAAAGAGGTCATATTGTTTCTTAAATGAATTGGAGTCGCCTTATGGAGTAGATGATAGGCAAAGTAGGCCTTCGTTGAGGCTTGCTTTAATTTCTGATTTAGATATTAGAAATTTGACGTCTATTTTTTTTTTTTTTTGGATGATCAGATGTTCGAGTCAGTTTTTGCTCACCTCGACTAATTCAATTTGCCGTGAAGTTAACAACCTAGCAAACCTTGCAATGACCCCAATGTTTAGCATGTTTGGCCTTCGTGCATGGGATTCGAACACACGATCTTCTGGAGGACAAACACTTATTTTCTTTCTCATACCCAATTGAACAAACTCCTTGGCGTTAGAAGTTGGAAGACTATTAGGATTAGCATGCTAACTTTTATGAGCTATATGCATGCCGAACTTATCAATTTTGAATTGTTGGCTTTTAGTTGCGGAAAATGTAAGATGGTTATACATTCAAGGAATTTGAACAAGCACAGAAAAAGTTGTATTTGTTTACATTAAGTTGAAGATCGCAAACTATTCATGTGCGAAGCAGGTGCATCCTTACTAGTATTCCCAAAAAAAGGAGATGGATTTGCGTGCTTCTATCCAACGCCTTCCAGTCCTACTAAACTTGCCAGAGATTATTTCAGACATTGACAATTATACCCTCCGATTTCTTCTTGATAATGGCCACTAGTCCTTGTCCAGTTATACTTTAATCACCAAATTCGTATTTACGTACTCAAATAGAATGAATGTCCCCCTTTCTTCAAGTGTACTTTCCGTGCCAACTTCACTGACTTCATTTTCAGGCATGGCAATCGAATCGCTTGATTTCAGAGGATAAAATGTACTCCCTCCGTCCCTATTTTAGAGTCCAGTATTCCATTTTGGGCTGTCCCTTAATAAGTGTCCATTTTGTAAAGTTAGTGGGTAAAAGTTAGTGAATTTTTCATTTTGCCCCTAAAAGTAGATTTCATTTTGAAAAGTTAGTGAGTAAAAGTGTAATGATGATGGGTAAGTAGGGAAAGTGAAGGAAAAAATTGATGTGAAAGGTATAATGATGATGTCTTTTTAATAAGTTGGAGTTACGAAGCAGGACACTTAAAAAGGGACGGAGGGAGTATCTGTTTTTTTCTTTTTCTTTTTAAGATGGGGATAACTAAAATGCTCTCTTTATATATCATCGAACTTCTGTACTTTTAATCCTAAATATGAATATACGATGGTTATATCTGTGGCATGATACATAACAAGCGGTGTACCTGCACGATACATAACGACGATAGTTTACGGGAATCTTGGCCTATAAAACCTCAGCCATGCAACGACCCACTGACAGTACTATCATCAAATTCCACAATATTCCTAGCTGAGGTGCAAGTTAGTAGTACCATGGCTTCTACCACGTCCTTCTTGGTCTTTGTCTTTGGAATTTTAGCCTCTCAATTAGTAGTAGCTTCCTCTCGCCCTATGACCGATGAGGAATACTCCATGCTAGAAATGCACCGGCAATGGATGTCTCGCCACGGGCGGGTTTACAAGGATGAACGAGAGAAGGGCGCCCGGTTTAAGCTATTCAAGGACAACATGGACCGTATCAACACGTTCAATTCCGGTCCGGACAAAGGATATAAGCTGAGCGTGAACAAATTTGCTGACCTAACCAACGAGGAGTTCCGGGCTTCTCGTAATGGTTACAAGAGGCAATCACCTAGTGAAGTGATTTCTGGCTCAGAACGAGCACCTTTTCGGTACGCAAATATAACTGTTATGCCATCTGCTATTGATTGGCGGAAGAAAGGCGCGGTTACTCCCATCAAGAACCAAGGCGATACATGTGGTAAGCATCAAAATATATATATTGGCATCATTAGTATATAGTACGAAACAACCCCATAGCCGAACCTGAATTATCAAAAAAAAATTTAAATCAGACACTAGTCTAAGCTTTAATTTTTTTCGAGACCTCAAACTCGTACGTTTGTTTTAATCTTGTTGAAGGGTCCCGGAACAAATCCTTCCTGTTTGAAGTCTCTGCATAAATTTTATGATTTGTCCATAAACTCCAAAGGCTTAGAAAACTTTGTTATTCAAAAGGCCAGCAAATTCAGACACTAGTCTAAGCTTTAACTTTTATGTTTTTTGATACATGTTGGGTCAAATATTGTGTCAAATTCTAGTAAAAGTGGTAAATATTTTATGTCAGTCGGGTCAAGTGACGTAACCCAACTAGGTCTTCTCCCCTCCGCCCTTGCTCATCCTTGAGAGCCAAGTCGATCATGATTCTGTCTACATAATACTGATTTATGTCCGACCAAATTCCCATGACATAAAATAGTTTTCCATTAATTATCGTCACAATCTTTTATACAGGAAGTTGTTGGGCGTTTTCAGCAGTGGCAGCCATGGAAGGTATTAACCAAATCAAAACCGGTAAGCTAGTATCCCTATCTGAGCAAGAGCTGGTTGACTGCGACGTTAAAGGACCAGACAAGGGTTGTGGCGGCGGGTCAATGGATTCCGCCTTCAAATTCATCAAGCACATCAAAGGTCTCACGACAGAAACCAATTACCCCTACGTGGGACGAGACAGAACTTGCAAAAGGAAGAAATTACACAAGCCTGCTGCTGCCAAGATAACGGGATACGAAGACGTGCCAAAGAACAACGAGAAGGCCTTGCTTCAGGCCGTGGCTAACCAACCGGTATCCGTTGCCATTGATTTCAGTGCGTCCGACTTCCAATTCTACTCCAGCGGTGTCTACAACGGAATGTGCAGCACGATGCTTGACCATGGTGTGACCACGGTTGGATACGGGACTAGTAGTGATGGGACTAAGTATTGGTTGGTTAAGAATTCGTATGGCTCAGGATGGGGTGACAATGGGTATATAAAGATGAAGAGAGATGTGGCTGCCAAGGAAGGCTTGTGTGGGATTGCTATGGAGGCTTCTTACCCAGTAATGGATTAGTACTGATCAGTGGAAGTGTGATAATGATATATGTTATTACAATTATAGCCATGATATATATTGTGGAATATTTTGGTTTCAAAGTTCTGGCCATTATATATTTTAAATAAGATTAGTTGCTACTGTATGTCATCTATTTTTTCTGGACTTGTATATTTGGTTTCAACGCCGCCAAAAGTCTATTTCGTTGTTGTAACTCTGGGAGTATCCAATAATTGACCGGAAATTTGTGGTTGCAAGTTAAGACTTCACCTTGTATTAGGCCATTCATGACCTATGAGACCCCCAAAAAAATGCCAACAACAGAATAGAACAAAAAGATCAGCTAAATCGAACACCCACCCCGAGCAAACGAATTTGATTTTTTGCTTAGGGCCGCGGCCACATATAGTATTTCAAAAACGACGACCTCCAAAACTTGTGCAGTACAGTATTGTATTATTCATTAGGTTTACAAAATTAAACCCGTTGAAAATAGATCTGCTAAAAAAGGGGGCTGAATCGCATAAAAATGCAAAAGTTACTTCTACTAATTGATAATTTTAAATGTTTGTGATGATGAATAGCTATTTAAATTTTTAGCCTACTGAATACTAGTAGAAATATTTTTGCTCTGTGAGTTGATTTATCTTTTCAATTTTTGTGGTGAAAGCACATAAAGGGTTCCTATATATTTTTTAAAATTCTTTGGAACCACAATCCCAAGGCTGGCTTAATGGTCCGGAGGCAATTGGGTCTATGATTTTCTTTTTGAAACCTCTCAAAAGCTATCAACTTATGTGAGGTGATTAGTTCATACGAAATTTCCCTCCAGCTTTAAATGAGCTCTCGACTGCTAAACAGTGGCATAAGTCCTCGGAAAATTATTTGAGGTATAAGTGAAAACTGTCTCAATCACCAGAAGGGCACCCACTGCCACACAATGTGTAATGAGGTCGATCTAGTGGGACCACAAAACGATAGGATAAGAAAAAAAAATTATATTGTGCTCCAGGAGCAATACTCCCTCCCACAAAAGTGTGCCTCCTCCCTCGTACGAAAGCGTGGGGCCATAAAATATTGGGAGTGTTTCATTGGTGAAAGTGTTTCTCAAACAAACTAACCGCAAAAAAGTAGTCCAAATTTGGGGGGTATAGTTGAGTGATGGATTATGAAATACTGGAAGCACTAACCAAAGTACAAAAATTCTAAGGTTCCGACGGAGGGATTCCGACCGGATTTCCGGCGGCGCACTTGCCCCACTTCGGCCACTGGACGGTTGATCCGATCCGCCCAAAAATTCTATAAAAAAAAAATTGAATGAGCCTTCGCGAGAATCAACGACATCCGACATGTGTAGGTGGCCGATTCAAACACTCTATTTTTGTGTGTATATATATATATATATGTGTTGATGATGGGGTTGGCTTTGAAAATGAAATCGTTTCATCTTCAAGGTATATATTTCTGATGGTATTTGAAGGGTGGCGATAATGCCACGACATCATTTGTTACTGCCACGAAACTAGCTATATACTGTTCGGACACTTTTGCCCTCCGTCTCTTCATCTGACTGGATCCTTTGCTCTTCAACTTTTTCTCTCACTAAAACTCGATCGCAATGACTCTTTGCTCTTTTAAATTTTTCTCTCACTAGAACTCACAGCAAATGGGTTGAATTGAATCTCATCCTTTCTCTGTCTTGCACCATAATCCCAGCAAACCTCATCGGCTCATCCTCATATCCGACAACGCTACTTCATTCAACAATGAATTGGATTGTAGATTCATTGAACTTGGGGTTCTATACATACATGAAAGTATGAAACACAAGTTTATACATATATGTTTGGAATCAATTCAATAAACAATTAATAATCCGCCTCTTTGATCATCCCCATGAGCCAACACCGCAAACGACAAGGCCGTTGCTGCTGTCCCGCTTTTTGTATTAGGGTTTCGAGTTGATCTGGACTTTGTTTCAGACCCATCGATCTGAATAGAGATCCGAGTTCGAGCTGGGTTGGGCTTCTGTCGTCGTTCTCGTCAAAACAATTGGAAAATTTCTCTCAACTCTAGTGTACGTGCTCTGGTACTACATGGATCGAAATTCGAAACAGTAATGAAGGAGAGAGAGGGTTATACTTCTGTTACCTTGCTTTGCACAGATTGCCAAGAGAGATGAAAAACGTGAAAAAAGGACAATAGTGTCCGAATAATGGATAGTTTCGTGGTATTAACAAATGATGTCGTGAACATGTATGGCTGGCGCTTGATTTTCATTATTCTCCTCAAATGACGTGCATCCTTGGGGCATTTAATTTAGGGTACTATTAGTTTAGTACCAATAAATGATTTTCATAAATCGGAGATAAGGTCAAAGAGAGAAAGGGAATCGAACATCTTGTGACCAAAGAGAGTCTTTAGTTGTTCTTAAAAAAATTAATTACTCGCTTAATTTCTCATTTGCTTGAGTCAAGTCTTTGAGAGCTGAAGAAACTTTTAGGTATACCAACCAAATTGCACAAAAAATCAAAATTGGGTTTTGATTCGGTGTGTTTTTTGATTCAGTTTTGGTTTTCTTCAATTTTCACATGTGCCGATCATGTATCAAATAAAGTCAAATGAACACAATTTTTGACATGATTAAGGTTCTTGCCGAACTCTATAAAATGAATAAAATCAATTATCCAAATGTGATCGGAAAATGAATGAGCCCGTTCTAGAACACTTTTTTAAAAAATAAGTACTTATTTCATATTTTCAAACTAAAAAATAATGTAAACGAAAAATAAATTTTTAATTTTTTTTGCACCGTATTAAAGATCTCATTGAGATCTCTTAAACAAGATCCATATTGCATAGTTTTAGATTTTAATAAGCCCATTATTTTTTAGCTTGAAATTGCCTTCTTAAAAAATAAGTACTTATTCTGCTTTCTGGAACGGAGCCTAACTCATCTATCAAAGTGGTAGGGCCGGTTTTAGGCAAACACTGAGGATGCAGCCACATCGAGACCCAAAAATTTTCAGGCTTTTAGGAAGAGGAGTGCTAGGTACCCTGAATGAATACACATAAATGATCCCGAATTTGAAAATCAATGGTCCAGATTCATTTAAGGTCAATCAGGACCATTGATTTTCAAATTCAGGGTCATTTCTGGATACTCTTTCGGGGTACATAAAATTTTCCTTTTAGGAAACTCCATTGGCTGGCGAGAACTAACAAAGAACTAATTACAAATTGAGGAAAATCTTTTCACGGAGCTTTCCATAAATAGTTGTTTACGGAGGAGAATCTCAAGCATCCAAAATGTTTTGGACAGTCCGGATTCTAATGAAATCAAATTCTTCCCCGGAAAAGTGTTCATTTAAATTCGAACTGTCCAAAACCGAAATCGCGCGGCTCTGTGAACAATCTATTTATAGCACGCGGCTCCGTGAATAAGTCTATCTCTTACTAATTAGCGTCCATCAAAATAGTAATCCCTCAGATAAGTAGTGGGACAAATTAAGCCAGCTGCTGGCTGTTGTACACATGCATAAATCAGAGAACCATATTTATACATTAATTATCCAAGCTTTTTCCACCCACCATTGATGCTAAAATATTTGTAGTTTTCCTTCAAAGTACTGATACATTTGCTTCTCGAGTACATATTCAGAGAAGAATAATGTGCGAAAAAAAGGAGATGGATTTGCGTGCTTCTATCAAACACCTTCCTAGACATAACAGAGATTTATTTTTGTCATACCCTCCAAGTTCTTCTTGACATAGAACTAGTCCTTCTGTTCGATCGCATTCGATTCTTGGAGACAAGCCGCAAGAGAGTAATTTCTTGTGAATTTTCTAATTCCGACGTGAAAGCAACTGGTTTACTGTATGATGTATAGGAAAGATATATTGATTCATCCTAGTACTTATGCTTGTCGTGAATTAATGGACAAAATCCTCAACGATCGAATTGTGGCTACTGTCATCTTTTTGTTGGTGCAAATATATACACGGATTTAGCTATAATATTATTCCACACTCCGTGTACATAATTGTTTTTGGATGTGAGAGTTTCGATTTAACTTTGAATCTTTTTTCTTTCCAACTTTAGATTCCAAAAAAGTCTATAACCGCAGCCAAAATGCAGCCAGAATGCACGCATACTTACACAAAGCGCACACATAAAATGTGTATGGCTCACGCACACTACATTATCAGTATGTGTGGTCTTATGCATTTATATGAGCTTTGTGCATTTGTGTATGTATTTTGGGTGTTAGTAGACTTGTTTAAATTCTTGTATAGTTGTTTGAGTTAATTTTTTTTCCTCGTTGCTCTACTTTTTGTGATTCTCAAGTATAACTGTGCATGTATTCATGTAATATGCTTAATCCTTTTATTCCCTTCAAGTTTTATTTTGCTCAAAGATTCCTCGTTGTACATCCTGTATTTAACTTTGTTGCTTTTTATTGCGTGTATTAGAACATCTCCAGTAGACCCCTCAAACAGTAAACATCATAAATTTACAGATTTTTGTACCTCGTACATATTTCAACAAGTACCTCAAATATCTCACCCCACTACAAGAAAAATGGTCATTCCCGGCATTTTTATTCTCGACATTTTAATTAATGCCGGAAAAGCCACTATTACCGGCATTTCAAGAAATGCCAAAAAAAAAAAATTATTACCGGCGTTTGTTTAAAAAAATGCCGGCAAAAGTTGAGTTTTCCGCCAAAATAAGTACCGCCAAACTATTACCGGCATTTGTTGAAAAAAATGCCGAGAAAAATCTATGTATAATATAAATATTTTTCATTGAGCAATATAACCCAATATGGTAGCTAGCCCAGTTGGTAGCTTCACGCGCACGTGAGGCAAAGGTCGCGAGTTCGAATCTTGGGGCAAGCAAATTCTTCACAAAATTTGCACGACACGTGGCGGACACATGGGCGGCACGCAAGCGACATGTGGCTGACACGTGGGCGACACACAAGCACCATGTGGGCGTCCCGTGGCGCCCATGTGGCATATTGTCTTACAGGGTACAATTTTTCTCGGCATTTGTACAAATGCCGCAAATGAGTCTATCTATTCCCGGCATTTATAGAGACCTTTCTCGGCATTTGTACCTTTACCGACATACACCTAGACGGCATTTGTTATAAATGCCGGTAATACTTGACAAATGCCGATAATACTCTTTACCTGCATTTTTTGAACTTTTAGGAGCATTTATGAAATGCCGGGAAAAACAAAATTTCTTCTAGTGCCCCTCGGATTTTTTTCCTCACCCTTCAGTGAAGATAACAATACACAAGAACACTAAAATTTAAAATTAAAGTCTGTTGGAGTGCACTTTGAAATCAAATTCTGAAGTTAGCTAGTAGTAGTAAAGTGCATTGTTGATGATAAATTTTGTAATTTATAAATCATACTAGTGTCCACTCTGAATTAGTTACGTACGTGTTCATGATAATTCAAAATTGTCAGCAGACGCTCAATTAATAATCCATAAGCACATCATCAGAAGTTGTCCCTGTGCTTGCTTTTTTTTTTTTTGTAAAGAACAAGATCATTCCAGTTATATTAATACCAAAAAAAAATAAAGTACAATCAAAACATCCAAACAAAATTTAAAAAAAATTAACAAAGCAGAACAAAGTACAAAGAAAAACTACATGACTTGATTGATGACTTGCTAAGGCACAAATGGGAGCATGAAGAGAGCAACTTTGATACAATCATAGACACTTACACATATAATCTCTCTAACTTTACGTCAGGACACATATAATTTCTCTCACATTAAGTCACGCTTGACTTTTTTTTTTTGCTCGATAGAAGAAAATTTTATTAAACTCAAAAAGGGTATATCGAATTTAAAATTTTATTAATCTCTATATTAAGTCACACCTAACTTAATATAGAAATTTTGTATTTATAAGTATTTGTGATCGTAAATTTATGAATAAGAAGGGGAGCAAACTAAGCGTGAATCCCAAAAAGCAGATGATGGGAAAGCATTATTCATAGGTATTCAAACACTCATCTACCTTTTCGAATTTTCAAGATTTCACATTGGGAATTGGGTTTTTCCATCTTTTGCCAAAAAGCAGATGATGGGAATCCATTTCCAACGTGAAATCTTGAAATCAAATATCAAAAGGCTTCCAAAATACAAAAATGCTACTCACACAACAATCTAAATACAACAACTTACACAACCTCTCACATGCATGTGGGCTCCACACACTGTGTGTGGAGCCCACATGCATGTGAGAGGTTGTGTAAGTTGTTGTGTTTTTTTTTTTTTTTGAAAAGAGTCATTCATTCAACACAAGCCCATTGGGCAAACAGATTCCAGAACAGATACAGGAAAGAACCAAAGTAACCTAAACGTTGATCTCAAGCACCTACTGCCGAAGCAGGCCCCGCGATAACGCCGGTACATAAAAGCCAATCTGGGTCTAGATAACAGAGGATCTAAAGATATCCACAGCTCAAACCCTAAATAAATAAGCATCGCTGAAATCTGAAGGCAAACAACAACAAATCAACTAAAATCTAACAGGTCTCATGGACAAACCACACGGGGCACCGGAACAGGATGAGCATTGAACACCACCAAACCACGGCGACCGAAGACCAGTCTTCTTCCAGCCAAAACTGCTGCGCAGCCCAAAACAAACACCACCGGACCACCACCAGCCCCAACACCACCACCGAAACCCACCAGCCCCAAAAACAGACATCCAAATACACGGAGATCACCAACATCGGACCATTCCTCAATAGGCGCCGAGTTATTTGCCCACCACCATCACCCACCAGATCTGGAACACTCAGACTAGTACAGAAACCGGACGGGGGAGACCCGCCGGTAGAAAACACTGAAAAACAGAAAACAAAACTCACATCCCGGAACACATCTCCCTTATTCAGCCGCATTGATGTCCACCGCTGGGCCGCCCTCCACACGCCGCTTTCCTTGCTCCGACTTGAACCTGGAGAAAAAACCAGACATCACGGACGAGCACCGCCACGGGAGCCGGATCTCTGGGTCAAAAAAATCAGAAATCAAAAACAAGCAAAACAGGGAGGACGGGAGAACAGAGGGGAAAACGACAGTGGGAGGTCAGGAGATGGGGGAGGGGAGGAGGAGGGGAGGTGGAGGAGGAGGGGCCAGCCCCCACCCCCCAGGAGAGAACCCTAGCCGCTGCAAAAGTTAGAGAGAGGGCAGAGGAAAAGTTAGAGAGAGAGAAAACTGTAATCGGTAAGTTGTTGTATTTGGATTATTGTGTGAGTATCATTTTTGTTCAAAATATAAATTTGGCAAATGCTAACGGTTGTCCCGGGCACAAGTTTAATTAAGCATATCAAATGACTTAAAAAGCTGGTAAACACCATTTTGACTAGTAATTAAGGATAATTAACTACATTGGTAAAGGAGGAATTCTCCTACTACTTTCATTTAGCGTACGTAGTAGAACTGAATATTATAGTATCGAATCTACTCTTGTTCAAAGTCTCTTCTTTTTTTTTCCTTTTTCTTTCATTTTTGAAAATATATATATTTTCTTTTGAAGTGATAATGAATAGGTTTTTGTTTTTAAATTAATCTCAAGATTTACTTTTGAATTATACGGGACTTACAAAAAAAAATTATTACTGAAATTTCCTCCAATTACAATTATGATGAAAATTTCTGTAATGAGGATTGTTAATTGACCTTATTGTTAGCAAGGTTGAGGACTGTTAATCATGCTATATTTTTGGTATTTTTTCGTTTTTTATTGCTGAATTCAATTATTATTTTTTGGATTAATCATCCATCTCAACAAAAGAGTCTAAAAAGTAAAACAAATGGGAAAATGACGGCCAAGAACGTGTTTGATAATTAATATCCGCCAAGGATATTTTCAACATTAACAAATATTCTTAGCATGTCTTTGGCTGGTATTAATTATCAAAACATATCCTGGACCGTCATTTTCCCAAAACTAATTATGACCAAAAGCCGAGAAATTCATTATATACAAATAAATAAATAAATATTGCCATCTTATATGAACATTCAAATTTCATATAAGATGTTGTGCACATCTGGCCGGGCATCTCAACCATCTGAGCATTCAAGCCATTTATTGCCGAGGTGAAATTTGGACCGTTGGATTACCGAACGAACAGCTCGAATGCGGACAGCGCACAGTGCCGTACAGCACCATCCCCCAGTTCATTTCGGTGTAGGGGTACTACCAGAAACAATCAGAACCTCAATCAATAATGTGTTGTTCTCAAAAAAAAAACAATTATTGTTTTGATGTGGTCCATTAATCCTAAACTAATGATAGCTCATGTTGATTACAATGTAGTGCATAATAACTTTCTAGTATAAACTTATGGCATTTCTTATCAGAAAACTAATGCCCCAAAAGATATTGGCCACTGATTCTTTACCTTTGACCCAAAAGATAGTGCGAGTCAAGCCACTAGCCAGAGTCATCGGCTCTTTTTCCCCCTACCCTCTCTGGTCTTCTTTGTACTGCAAATTGTGGTCAAATGACCTGGAGTCATCTCAATATGTAATCCCACTTTCAAAATAACGTGCAGCGTGGTGTGGCCCAGGCGCGACGTCTCCACCAGAGTTTGAGGGGTTCAAAAAATAAATTAAAAATTTGTACATTTTTGCGTGTAATTTGATATTTCTTGTTTATTGTTGGCACTAAATCAATCGTGCAGATCGAGCAGAGTAAGGGAAATTTTACTTAAATTTGTGAGTAAATAGATATACCATACATATAGCTCAACAAAGTAAAATAAATTAGGCTCGATAAGTCTTCAAGCAAAATAAACATAATTATCTTATATAGTGTTTTGTATGCAAAAAAATTTGTGCACGCTTTTGTCACCATTGAGTTAAAATTCTGTAGCCACTGCGGGTGTGGTCCAATATGCAATTCCACTTTCCCGACAACAATTTTTTGCACACATTCGCAGTCCACGCCATCTAGAGGGCGTACTCGATGGTAATGGTAATGGTACAATAGTAAATAAAAACAGTCGTTCGTGCAAAATGCGTCTAGACAACAACTTAACTTGTTCACACACTATCCGAAAAATATGTTTTTCCTCTGTGGATTCTACTCACAGAAAGTCTAATGGTACAAATTTATATCTGCACCAGTGGGTACAAACCCTATTTTGGGCCTCAAAAAATTGATCGGAGTCGCTCATTTTGTTTAAAATACTTTGCTTATGATCCTTGCAAAAAATAAGCTCAATCCAATATCGGCAAGTGCATTTACGAAACATCCAACTTTGCTTTCGAATTCAAGCTTAAATTTTGGGACAAAGTTGGACGTTTTGCAGACGCCCTAACCGATACCGGATTGAACTTATTTTTTGTAGGAGCTGTAAATAAAGTATTTTAAATAAAATGAGTGGTTCCGATCTTTTTTTTAGACTCAAAATGGGACCAAAAAGAGATTTGTACACACCAATAGCACCTCTCACTACTACTAAACGGTATCATGATTAATTGATAATCATGATTCACTCTCCCGTCATATAGCAACAACATAGAGGTCATTTCCCAGGTCACTTCTAAGCGAACTACCCATTTTTCCAGGTGACACTTTGACCCATTCTTTTTGAAATTTTGGATTTGAATTAGTAAGTAACGAGTGTTAAGAGAAATAGAGTAATGATTGAAAATAGGGGTAATGAATGGAGAGAGATAAAGCGAAAAATAAGATTAATGATTGGAGAGAAATAGTATCATGATTATTAGAATTCAAAATTCAAAACCCTTAAACGAAATGATCTTTTAGCTTCCGTCACTAGTTTTTCGAACCTTTTTTTGTTTTGTCCTTGTTCAAAAAAAAATGCGTTTGTTAATCTTGTGTCAAACTTTTGTGAAAAGTAATTCGTCTCGATGAAAAGAATTGGAAAAGGAAAAAAAATTACTTATGACTTTATACAGTATTTTTGGACATATCCAAGAAAAAACCCAAAAAACTTGAAACCAAAAAAGTTTGACGCAAAATTAACAAATACAAAAAATTAAAATTGAATAAGGGCAAAACCAAAAAAAAACCAACACAAAAAGCTATGGAGAATAACACCTTAAGCAAACTACTATCATATACTCGTGCTTATAAACTTTTGTCAATAGAAAAAATTCCATCTATAAAATGATAAAAAAAAAAATGCTAAAAACAGCCCAATGAGATTGTCTGTCATTAAGGTTTAAAAAGTGACGTAGAAAAAAAAAAGGTTTAAAAAGTATATTGAAAGTTTTGAAAAAAGCACTCTCTCATCCCATTTCGATAGTCCCATACAAAAATACCTGCAATTTTTGGATAAAAATAAACTACTTCTGTTCGTAGCTTTTTAAATTGAGGGGGCTTATTGAGGATACAAATAATAATTAAAGTAGCTGTCATTGACAATTTAAACTTTTTGACGAGTTGGTAGTTAATAATCTAATAAATGCAAGATATTTTGGGCCAACTTACGCGCACTTCAGACTAATTTCTACACTCTCTTCCACACGTTGATGCATGCATGGGAGTGAGGTGACCGCAAATGTTATTAACAATAAGAGTGGAACATGAAATCCTAAGAATGATTAAACTTCTAAGTCTCAGAACAAGCACCAGGCCAATTCATTGGGCTACATAGACTTTGTCTCGTCTTTAATTTGCTTAGAACCACTCACGGAAAAGAAATTCAAATGATATAACCTCAACTTTGTGTCATGATCAGAAAGGAACATGAGAGCCTGAGAGGCTAAACGGATTTTGTTGCACTTGTGGAGGTCTAAATCAGAACATTTCTTCCACCCAAAAACAAAAATATCAGAACATTCCGTGAGCTCTCTCTCTCTCTCTCTCTCTCTCTCTCTCTCTCTCTCTGCCTATAAAACCTGAGCCATGCAATGCAACGACCCACAAACACTATCATCAACTACCACAATATTCCTATAGCTTTATTAGTTCTATGGCTTCTACCATGTCCTTCTTGGTCTTCGCCTTTGGAATTTTAGCCTCTCAATTAGTAGTAGCTTCCTCTCGCCTTATCAATGAGGAAAATTCCATGCTAGAAATGCACCAGCAATGGATGTCTCGCCACGGACGGGTTTACAAGGATGAACAAGAGGAGGGCGCCCGGTTCAAGATATTCAAGGACAACGTGGACCGTATCAACGCGTTCAATTCCGGTGCGGACAAAGGATACAAGCTGAGTGTGAACCAATTTGCTGACCTGACCAACGAGGAGTTCCGGGCTTCTCGTCGTAATGGTTACAAGAGGCAATCACCTAGTCAAGTGATTTCTGGCTCAGAACCTTTTCGGTACACAAATGTAACCGTTGCATTGTCTGCTATTGATTGGTGGAAGAAAGGCGCGGTTACTCCCGTCCAAGACCAAGGCGCATGTGGTAAGCTTTAGGATATACAATATTGACATCAGTAAAATATACTAAATAAATTAGGTCCTTTTAAAATATAAATAATAAACTTGTATGTCTGTTTTAATCTTGTCAAAGAGGTCCGGGGAAAAATACTTCTTGTACTTCGAAGGATCAGCATAAATTTTTATGATTTGTCTATAAACTCCAAAGGCTTAGAAAACTTTGTTATTCAAGGGGCCAGCAAAACAATGGACGGCTCTTAACAACAACTATTTTATGCTAGTCGATCAGGTCAAGTGACGTGACCCCACTCTATGACCTTCTTCCCTCTGGGTCGTGCTTGAAAACCAATTCACTCTCTCTACTAATTAATTTCTGGCCCACAAAATTCCCATGTCGTCAATTGTTTGACATTAATATATTATTGTTACAATCTTCTATATATAGGAAGTTGTTGGGCGTTTTCGGCAGTGGCAGCCATGGAAGGTATTTACAAAATCAAAACCGGTAATCTATTATCCCTATCCAAGCAAGAGTTGGTTGACTGTGACGTTAAAGGAGAAGACGAGGGTTGCAGCGGCGGGTATATGAATAATGCCTTTGAATTCATCAAGCAGAACAAAGGCCTCACGACAGAAGCCAAATACCCTTACGTGGGACAAGACGGAACCTGCAAAAGCAAGAAACTACGCACGCCTGCTACCAAGATAACCGGATACGAAGACGTGCCAAGGAACAGCGAGAAGGCCTTGCTCCAAGCCGTGGCTAACCAACCGGTGTCGGTTGCCATTGAAGCCGGTGGAGACGACTTCCAATTCTACTCGAGCGGTGTCTACAACGGAACGTGCGGCACGATGCTTGACCATGGTGTGACCGCGGTTGGATACGGGACTACTAGTGATGGGACTAAGTACTGGTTGGTTAAGAATTCGTGGGGGACTGGATGGGGTGACAATGGGTATATAAAGATGAAGAGAGATGTGGCTGCCAAGGAAGGCCTGTGTGGGATTGCTATGTATGCTTCTTACCCAGTAATGGATTAGGACTGATTAGTGGAAGTGTGATAATGATATGTGTTCTTACAATTATAGCCATGATATATATATATATATATATATATATATATATATATATATATATATATATATATATATATATATATATATATTGTGGAATATTTTGCTTTCAAAGCTTTTGGCCATTATATTTTAAATAAGATTAGTTTCTATATGTCATCTATTTTTACTGGACTTGTATATTTCTTCGGTTACATGACATATAATATAGTCCATTGGAATTCCTTATTGAGGTAATCCATTGCGAACTTTAAGCCAATCATGACCATATAGCAGATCGCAAAGCCACAATGTAGGTTTCGTCACTAGGTTTCAACGCCAAAAGTCTACCTTATAAAATGTAAGATATAATAATATTTTTGAAAGACACGAATTTCGATAATTGGATAAACAAATTGGGACAGAGGGAGTAACAAGCAACGTTATATGTGTGTAACACAAAAGAAACATATAACATTATATATATGTTATTTTATCACACAATAACACATACACACAACGTTATACGTGACACTAAACAAACATTATTGCAATTTGAATGCGATTGAGTAATAGTTTCATTTCTCTCGATTTGTGTGTGTAAGCGTGTTTGGTTTTGATCCTTGGCATAGAATATTTGTGCATTTAAGCTTGTTTTTTCTTGTAGTGGCAAATAAGATTTTTCCCTTAGAGCCCAAATATTTTTCAAAAACATGGACCTCCTAAACTTGTGTAGTATTATTAATTTAGGACTACAAAATTAAACCCGGTAACAATGGGTATTTTAAAAAAGAGGGCTAAAGCATATAAAAATGCAAAAGTGACTTCTATTTGATAATTTTAAATGTTTGTAATGATGAATAGCTTTTTAATAGCTTATTGAATAACAATAGTATAGCTTCTTCTTCTTTTTTTGGTGAAAACACAAAGGGTTTCTATTTTGTACGAGTAAGTTTTTTGGGACAATTTTTCATGGTTAGCTTAGTGTTCAAGACCTGAGGTTTAGGGCTGGTGTCTACTCCCTTTGAAGAATTCAATTTCAAAACCTCTCAAACACTAAGTTTATACGGGGCTTTGCTCCAATTTTAAGTTAGCTCCTCGCTCGTAGATAATAGGATTAGTCAGTCAACCAAGAATTAATCCAGGCGCACGAAAATTGTCCCCACCAGAATTAAAAAGTTTATTTGGGACCACAAAAAGGTCAGGATCAGGAAAATTTATTTTATCCTCCTCCTTCTCACAAAAGTGTGTGGATTCCACTGGCAAGTGCGTGGTCTCGTATACTTTTGTGAGAGCGAGGAGTATGGTTCCCGGAGCGCGAGTTAATCTCTCGAGGATCAGCCCCGGTTACGTAAACCACGCTAGTTTTTGGTCCACACAACCTAACACCAGTGTCATGAGGTTTCACAATTGGGCTAACAAAATCCAGGTAGTGTGGGCTTCCAAAGCATAAATTCATGGGCTGTTTTCACTTGTTCAGGGCCTCAGCCGAATTTCCCTCTATCGAACCAACTATACATAGAGGGCTTCTTCCGGGCCGGTTCTGCCTCAGTGGACAACGCCCCAATAAGTCCTGTCCGTTATTTCCAAAAGAAGCTTATACGTATTACATATGCAAATTTAATAACAGAGTAATTTGAAAAAACAGAAAAATTAGTAAAAGATAAAACAAAAGAAAAACTGAATGCAAGAATTGTGGAGGTTATCACTTTACACATGGTTCTTCTCATAGTTTTAGAGAAGAAATTTATTAAGCTCGTAAAGACATATTCCTTTCAATGGATACCGTAACTGTTCAATTTTGTATTTCTTTTGTCTCAGTTGACCGAACGTAAGATTTGATCACTTCGAATTTGCAAAAACTCTTTCTATGATGGCTATTTATCTAGTAGACGAGTACAAATCAACGTATTTCTACAATTAAACAACACATGCATTTTGAAGGTTTATCTGTAGAGATTTGGTGCTTTCTGAGACATAATTTGAGATTTCACCGGCACCAAACAAACTTTGTCTGAGATTTTCTAGGCACCAAACAAACTTTGTTTGAGACACCTTTTGAACGAGGATATTCATACTCAAATATCCGGCATGGGTTTGGTAAAGATTTAAGATCCAAGTCACCACACTCTACACAATATGCTATGAGGGATCTAAAATCACAAAATGTTAAAATATGGACCTGACTCTAATTTTCAGCATCACAATATGTTGGTCACCCCTTCCCACTCTTTTTCCGGACATTCTATTTACTTTTATCAGTCAAAAGCACACATCATCACCAGGCTCAGCAACCCCAAAACATCATCTTTGTAGGAAAAAAAAATGGAGCAACGTATTGCGAACATTTGACTGTCTTTTGCCAAGCTGAATGTCCACTCAATGAAAAAGACTTGTTCATACAATGTAGTGGTCAGATAAGTCTAGTGGTCAATTTAAGAGTTTGTTCCTTCTCAAAGTCTCAGGTTCGAAACTTTCCAGTTGATGTTCTCAACTCTAATGAGTCTAGTTTATGTAGGATTTCATTCCGGCTTTAGTTGGACCCCCGCTAGTGAAAGATAGGATTGATCCCTCAGGAATTAGTTGATGTACACTACTTAAGCTAGCTCAAACACCCTAACTTATCGAAAAAACACAATGCGCACAATGGCCTTCGGCTAACTAAAATTTCAACAAATCTATAAAAGCCCTTATAGAACAATTGACACCATCACTTCACCACCGCATCTCCACCACCACCAAAGCTACCATCATTTAACACATTGTTGTACCTACACCATAAAAATTTGAAACTTCTCTTTATTTTCTGATCTACCACATGCACCACCTCCACTGCCACCAAAACATAGTGAGAATATTCTCAATCCAAAAAAATATTGACTTTTTCTAATTTTTCGGATTGAGATGATCTTTCCTCGGCACCAGACAAACTTTGTTTGAGACACCTTTTTGAACGAGGATATTCATGGGTTTCGTAAATAGTAAGGATTCGACTCTACACAATATGCTTCAAGGGATCTAAAATCACAAAATGTTGAAATAGGGACCTGACTCTAATTTTTAGCATCACAATATGTTGGTCTTCCATTTCCACCCTTTTTTCGGACATTCTACTCAAGAGCACACATCATCACTAGGCTCAGCAACCCCAAAACATCATCATCTTTGCCAAAAAAAAATTGGAGCAACGTATTGCAGACATTTGACTGTCTTTTGCCAAGCTGAATGTCCGTTCAGTGAAAAAGACTTGTTCATACAATGTAGTGGTCCAACCCCAACGGATAAGCTTGATGGTCAACTTAAGAGTTTGTTCCTTCTCAAAGTCTTGAGTTCGAAACCTTTCAGGTGTTCTCAACTCTTATGAGTCCAGTTCATGCACGATTTTGTTTCGGCTTTAGTTGGACCCAGCTAGTAAAAGGTGGGATTAATTCCTTCGGAATTAGTTGATGTACACCTAAGATAGCTCAAACACCCTAAACTATCGAAGGAACACAAAGCAGAAGTGGCCTTCAGCTAACTAAAATCTCGACAAATCTATAAAAGCCCTTTATAGAACAATTGACACCATCACTTCACCACTGAATCTCCACCACCACCACCGCCACCATCATTTAACACATTGTTGTACCTACACCATAAAAATTTGAAAGTGTTCCTTATTTTCTGATCTACCACACCACCTTCACTGCCACCAAAGCATAGTGAGAATATTCTCAATCCAAAAAATTATTGAATTTTTTTAATAATTTTTTGAATTAAGAATATTCATTCATTTTGGAGTATGTCTGCAAAATGAGAGAAATACTAAAAGAGCTTAAATTACAAATCTATCTAATTCCAACATGTGGGACTCCTGAGGTGATTTTAAAATAGGTCTGACTTTTTAGTAAAAACCTTACAGAAACCAAAACATCTGACTTTTGGTTACGGGGTGGTTCATGTATATGATGAGCAAATTAACTTGGACGAATTAGCTCTCCTTTTTTGAAATCAACATCATCACATTGATAAGTTGAATCTGGACAAAGCACCGCAACACCAGATTCATTTTCTTGTGGGTGTGCAAATTATTCAACACATGATTATCCAGTGTTCCCGAGTACTACTGTTATACAGTCTTGGGTATAACTCAACTCCAAAAGCTAGCTATTGAAGTAAAAGTGCATTCACGTTTATATTCTTCATATTACTTTGGTGCTCAAGCGATGTGGAACTTCGCTTCACACCTTCCTCACGCACGGCGTGCTCACTCGGCAGCACCTTCCACGTGCAGGGCAAGGACACGCACCGTACCCATCATTGGCATACCTAGCTTTGATACTATGTTATACGGTTTTGAGTAGAACTCAACTCCAAAAGCTAGCTTATGAAGTGAGGATGCCCTCACGTTTATATTCTAGCTTTTGAAGTTAAGTTCTACCTAAGATCATGTAACATTATCACATTGATAAGTTGAATCTGGACAAAGCACCCCAACGCCAAATTCATTTTCTTGTGGGTGTCTACAAATTATTCAACACATGATTATCCAGCGTTCCCGAGTACTACTATTACACAGTCTTGGGTAGAACTCAACTCCAAAAATTAGCTATTGAAGTGAGAGTGTCTTCACGCTTATATTCTTCATATTACTTTGGTGCCCAAGCGATGTGGGACTTCGCTTCACACCTTCCCTCACGCACGGCTTGCTCACTCGGCAGCACCTGCCACATGCAGGTCAAGGACACGCACCCTACCCATCCTTGGCATACCCAGCTTTGATACCATGTTACACGGTTTTGAGTAGAACTCAACTCCAAAAGCTAGCTTATGAAGTGAAGGTGCCCTTATGTTTATATACTAGCTTTTGGAGTTGAGTTCTACCTAAGACCATGTAACATTATCACATTGATAAGTTGAATCTGGACAAAGCACCCCAACACCAGATTCATTTTCTTGTGGGTGTCTGCAAATTATTCAACACATAATTATCCAGTGTTCCCGAGTACTATTGTTACACAGTCTTGGATAGAACTCAATTCCGAAAGCTAGCTATTGAAGTGAGAGTACCTTCACGCTTATATTATTCATATTACTTTGGTACCCAAGCGATGTGGGATTTCGCTTCACACCTTCCCTCACGCACGGCGTGCTCACTCGGCAGCACCTGCCACGTGCAGGTCAAGGACACGCACCCTACCCATCCTTGGAATACCCAGCTTTGATATCATGTTACATGGTCTTGAGTAAAACTCAACTCCAAAAGCTAGCTTATAAAGTGAGGGTGCCCTCACGTTTATATACTAGCTTTTGGAGTTGAGTTCTACCCAAGACCATGTAACACTACATGGCATTGCCTACGTACGCGATATTCTCAACCATTTATGTAGCGACAAATCACGTGACTGAGACATTATCATTCACCTATGTTGGGTGGTCGGGAGACAATTCGTTACCCACATTGCGTGATACCAGTTTTTTGTTTGCGAGGAATACCACGTGGCAATTTCACATGACCATACTCCCAGAGTACCCAATAATTGGCCTCAATGACATGACCTGATAATGGACAGTTGTGAAAATGCCAAGCCTCTAAAGTCCACTATTAATTGAAAGCAAGTGATCAACTAGTAGTAGTAAATAATTGGGCATTTGTGGTTGCAAAGTTTTGTTTTTCCTCTTGTATAGTTGCAATTTGGGGAGGTTTATTTAACTTCTAGTTGCTCTTGGCCTCTGGCATTACCTAAACAACACAATACCAGATTCAAACACAAATTTTTTATTGCTAAGAAAATGAGTTCCAAATTTGGCCTCAATTAGCTCAATTCGGTGATAAGGTAGACTCAATATCATTTGGTAATATTATCTTCACACCTTGCATCCCTCACTGGACATTGATGAAGTAAGAAGCTGCTATATACTACAACAAGAAACACAATAATGGACTACTATATATATATCTTTTGTAAGGGTTCACAATAATTAAATCAAACTTAACAATCCAACTTACCCAAGCAAATAATAAATAAATGAATAAGCCATTGAATAAATTAAAGGCCAAGATTACTTGTGTTCGGTAAAATTGAACTCACTAACCTCCCCCACGTACTAACCCAATAATTTTCCTCTGAGCTAATGTATACTGTATTGGCAAAACCTCCCTACGTACTTAAAATGCCGAGGGTAGCAACAACTAACTTCCGTCTAAAGTTCTCTTTCATCTTTCCTCTTCTTTCTTTTTTTACCCTTTCCATTCATCTTTCGGATCATGAAATTATTGGCTATCATGATTTTACTGCGCCTACAATTGACCCTTTTTTGAGATTTTTAACAGTTGTTATCACACCAAATTATTAACCAACTATATAATCAGTAATCACGTCCCGTAGTTCCATATTAAATTGAATGACAAAACTCCGAGGTTGGTTTGGTGGTCAAGAATTGAGAGTTAGGGATTTGCTCTCGATCTCCTTAAGATTCGAAACCTCTCAGGGTGCTAGTAATTCTTATGGGGCCAACCCGTACGGGGCTTTTTTTCGACTTTGATTGGATTCTTTGCTAGTGGCCACTAGGATTGGTTTCCCAAGAATAATTAAGTTGCGCATAAGCTAACTTGCATAAGCGAGTTATAAAAAATAAAAAAATAAAAAATTTGATTAAACAGAAAAAGGCACATATTACCATGTTTTATTTTAATGCTACAGCTTTCTTTTCTACATTATCTTAGTGCAATGCCATGACGTCCTTCGACTGATTTATATATATATATATAAAATAAGAACCTAGAAACTCACATTTAAACTTTCTGTGAGACATCATCGATGACATCTAATAAACCTAATTAATTAGTTGCACAAATGGAACCTAATGAGAACTCCAGTGGCATATCTACCACTTATGATAATTATGTTAGTAGACTCAGAACCTAATTATTAGTCCTGTACATGATTAAACTGACGAGTCAAGAGTTGGGATTCCTTTTTGAGACTGTCTTATTTACAGATATACTGTAAACAGTCTGTTCTAGACGGTCCGGATTTTAATGAAATTTTTTCGGAAAAAAGCTTAACTCTTTTCCGGAAAAGTTTCATTAACATCCCGACCATCCAAAACACGTTTTGACGGTCACGATTGAGTGTTGTAAACAGTCACTTGTTTACAACACTTCCGTAAACAAGATTTTCTCTTCCTTTTTTCTTTTTGGAAAACAAGATGTCCGGGCCATTATGCGGGCACCTCGATTGATTCCGGAGCTCTGAAGTTAACGAACCCTCTAGTGCCTTAAGATTTGAAATGTTTTGCCTCGTTTGGATGGACAATCACTTATTTGCTCATGCCTAGCAGCTTAGGCAAAATGCCATTTTTAGAAGTTTAATTTGGATTCTTTGGTACCAGATTGGATGGTTTTGACACCAGAAGATACTTTAATCACGGTTAATTAGCATGGTCTTTGTACGTCGCAGCAATTAGTCCAAAGTCCGGGCCTTGTTCGGTTTGGGGTTTCAAAACCCCTGAGCACGGTCTCTAATAAATTGTCTATTTCTCTCAAAAACTTCCCTCAAAATCCAAACCGTGCATGTCACCTTACTTATACACAATTAGGCTTTCTTAATAGTTTTTTTCTTCTATCACAGGATCTCAATAAATGAGCTCCAATAACAGGCCATTTCTCAAGCCAAAAAAAATAGCTTTCCCATGTATGAAGCCAAATTTGGCACAAGAAATGGCAAAGCCATGTAGTGCCACATTAATATAGGTGCGTTACTACATTTTTTTTTGGGGTCAAAATACCAATGTCAGTGATCTAACAGTCGTCATAAGTTAAAAGGGAAAAAATGGCTTTGACACCATTGGATTGGATCACCATTGTCAACTTTTGGCAAATACTACTGTAGCAAGCCAAAAAATAGTTTTGGCTGAGAAAAATAGCCCAAACCATTAGAAATGTTCTTAGTCACATAAGTTGTCCAATTATATGGTACCGAATTTTTCGTTCAACCGTTACCAATCGAGAATGCTTGTTCAAACTCGAACAGACTCCTTTTGTTTGGTGCGATAAAGCTCAGATTTTTAACCTGTTATGCAACTAAAGGTACTGTGAGGACAGCACAACAGTGGGTGGATTTGGCGTTAGTGGTGACCGGAGGAGGAAGAAGTACTAGCGCTAACATTGTGACATTGGGTTGAGGTTAGAGGTGGTGAGTGGATAAGGTAGGTGGGAGGCCTAGTGGTGGCGCTAGTTTGGGTGGAGATGACCTAAGTCACATAGACCCCGTTTGTTTAAAGATTTTGAATTTTGGATTCTAATCATTATTTTACTTATGTCCAATAATTTCACTCATTTTTTTTTTCTATTTCTCTCCAAACATTACCCATATTTTCAATTATTACTCTATTTTTCTCTGCACTCATTACCTATAAATCTAAATTCAAAATTCCAAAACCAACGGGGTCATAATCTTTCAGCATGACTTTCTGCTCTCGTGACCCATAATAATATTCGATATAGGCCCCTCCGTGTGCTTGGATTACACGGCCAGCCATTCAAAACCTTACGCATCAGCTAATATGTAATGATTGCATCAAAGAAGTGATGCAGCCAAATCTAAACCGTGGTTTGAAGCCGGCACGCCAGGAATATTTTATGGAAATTGATATTCGCGCTCCGAAAATTACTGATAGTGCTCCACTTTGTTCGTGACATTATAGTGGAGCATCATCAGTAATTTTGGAAGCGTGAATATCAATTTTCTATTTTATAAATGGATGTTGACCAGCTTGAGTGCATCTTGACTAATTTTGGAACCTTGAACTGAAAGACCGGACAAATCTCCAGTGGCCCCAAAGTTTGAAATGTTTGGCATCTGTAAGGAGCACTTATTGTTTTTTCGTATTCACTTGGATAAATCCCTTGGAAATTGAAAAAACCTTAAAGCAGGCTTTTCACGAGTACTAATTTAGGGCTACAAGCAAACCGAGTTGTTCATAAATTGTTCAAAACTTAACTCGACAAATACTTATTTGAGTTCGATTTGGATACTAAACGAACCAAATTTGAGCATCAATTTTAATTGTACATAATGAATTTTTTATATCTTGTACATGTGTAAACTTTCAAAAATACTATAAACTTAAATTTTTTGCACGTATTCTAATTTATATAAACTATTATGTAGAAAACAAAATTCATTTGCAATTTTAAACCTATACGAGAGTGTAAATATCTAATATTTTGATTTGTTAAGATTCGTAAACAAGTTCGAGTTTGAGTGAAACATAGGGAAGCTTGGCTTGTCAATTTTTTTTTTTTTGAGCTCAACTCGAGTTCATTAAAGTAGTTATCAAATGAGCTTGAACAATTTTAAGCTCGGCTCAATTCGGCTTGTTTATTGCCCGAAGTACTATCGCAATTGTTTCGACTTCTCCAGGAGTATTGGTAATGGGGTATTTAATCACAAAATTTTGACTTGTGAGGTCACATGTTCCATTTCTATAAAAGCAAAATATTTCAAATTTTGGGACCATTAGAGATTCGCCCGATTGTTAACTTTTAAATTATGAAATTAGTCAAGATGTGCTCAAATTAGCCCAGACATCTAGTTACTAAGGGAAAAAAAATCATTTTTCCCCCATGTGGTGGTCTCAAAACACGGCTTAAATTTGGCTGGGTCCTTATTAGCATTTCTTTGTTGTAATAGCAACGTGTAAGTTTTTGAATGGCTGGTTGTGTAATCCAAGTACACGGAGGGGCCTATGGAAAAAAGTGAAGTGCCAGAGAAAGAGTACAATTAATTCGAGGAGAAATTATTCTATGCCCTTGGGGCAACACGTCATTTTTGGCAGGCAGTACCTCACACCAATCAAATCCTGCCTTATTGACTTCTTGTCGGTTTTTTGCCACGTCAATAACTCTCAATGGCCAGCCAACCAAAACAAATAGCTAGGCACGGCGTTAACATCTTACCCACCCCTGTCTTATCAATTTTGAACCTTGCTATTCTCTCTCCTCCTTTAATTTTGGCTCACATTTTTTCCCTCCAGTTTTGGCCGCTATTTCTGCAATCCTATGTACAGTATATATGTTTTTTTTTCAATCAACAGAAAATATCATTTTACATCAGATACAAAATACAGAGTACAAACTCAGGACAACCAAATCCAACAATTTAATCAATAAAAAAAATAAGTCCATTATAGGGTAGAGACAAAGAGAGAAAGGAAAAACCCTCTATGGGAAAAACACTTACACGCAGATGGAGAGACTCAAACTTCTGAGTTTCTGATGAGATGCAAGAGTCCTGGCCAACTGATTTTTTCACAAGTATTTTGGGAAATATCCAAGTAAAAGCTCAAAATTTTTCCCTGGATATTTTCCAAAATATTTGTGTAAAAAATATAATTTCATATTTTTTCAATTCCTCTCGTCCAAACGAACCAATATTACATAAATGTTTGACGTAAAACTAACAATAGCAATTATTTGATATTTTTCGTCTTTTGTGATTTTTCTTTTGGGTCATAATTTTTTTTTGTAAATTGTCTCTTCGTGACAGTTGATTAATGAATAATAAAACAAAAATAAAAAATATCAAAATTTAGGCAGAATGGGTAGTATTCCGTATTTATTCTCGTCGTTCTTTGGTCCTTTATTAGTGGGGTTGACAATTTTGGCCCAATCCAATCCGTTCCCCAACCCAAATGGGTAGATAATTCGGAGATTATTTGGAGATTGAGTAGGGTATGGAGATAATTTTTAAAAATATGTGGGAAACGGGTAGGTGGTGAATATGAGTTAGTCCCTGCCCCGCCCCGATCCCCAACCCATCCCCGCCCCACCCCGCCTTGAATCCCCGTTATATATATATACATAAAAATTAAGAAGTTAGGATTTCATTTTTTTACACCTCCCACACACACTGACGCACACAAGATCTCCATTCCCCACCATCTCTACGACTCTACATCTCATTCTTGCTTGTGTTCTTGTTCCAGGCTTCTCTAATCTTCTTCAGACTAAAGCTGTTCTCTCTGAATCCGAATGGTTTGCTATTATGGAGAATAAATCGACTAAACTTAATTTCATTTGTTTTGTAATGCACTATGACAACCGCTATGTGACTGCTTTAATTTAAATTTAGTTTGTCATGGCACTATGACAGCAGATATGTGACTGTTTTTATTTTAATTTGATTTGTAATGATAGCCTAGATTTTTCTTTTTTTTATTTTTTTTGAATTTGATTTCATGGTTTGTATTTTGCAATAGCCGGTGACTTTTCTTTTTAAAAAAAAGTTTTGGAATCTTTGGATCTCCGATTTTCCGCGGGGATCCCCATTTCCCGTTTGGGGCGGGGATGGAGGGTAAAAATAAATCTTCGGTGGGGATTGGGGTGAGAATGGGGAGGAATTTGGGTTTGGGGACGGGAATAGTGGCATCCACCCTCGACCCTCCCCATTGCCATCCCTATTTATTAGGTCGGTTTGGCTTCAAAAGTCATTTTGACTTACGGAGTAATTTTTTTGTTTTTATTCATTTTTTTTTTTGCACATTTGTTAGTTTTGCATCAAACTTTTTGACTTATTAATTCGTCTTGACGAGAGAAATCGAAAAAGTAAAAATTTTTGATCGAAACTCATAATTTTTTTCAAAAAAAAAAAAGTAAAAATAATTGTCTTATTGACTTATTTTGTCTTTATTTAAAAATTTATGAGTTTCGATCAAAATTTTTTACTTTTTCGATTCCTCTAATCGAGATGAATTAATTAGTTATAAAATTTTGATGCAAAACAAATAAATACAAAATAAAATTTGAATAAAAACAAAAAAATACAAGTATCCCTTTAACTTTTTGATGCAGAAAACTTGTTGAGTGTTTAAATATTCAGATGTAAACCCAAAATAAACAAAAGGAAATTCAAATCTTACGCGCCTATTGTATTTTAGAGAGTGAGAAGTTAAGAGAGGAAGATTGAAAAGACGAGGAAGACTGAAAAGGCTTTGTGTTGTCAGTAACTATTATTGCCTCAAACGGTCAGTTAAATGTGTTTTGGGCAATGAGAGCAAGTTTACCGGTATAAAGGTAAATTATCCTGTGAACAGTTCTTAATTTTATTTTAATTATCAATTTTTTCTTTCGCAATTACACTAATATAATTCATTTTACCTATTATTTATTAAAGTATTATTTTTTTCTTTTTCTAATATTAAAAATAAAGAGAGGAGGAAGGAGAGAGAAAGAAGAAACAATAAAAAAGAAAAGAGTATGAACAGTACTTAGGTAAAAATGACTAAAAACTATTCACAAATGAGTTTTACCTCTTCTTTTACCTAATTTGGTGCAAATAAGTTTTTGTAATTTTTCTCTTCAAAATAAAGAAAAAAACATTTTACGTTATTTGATGTACTTGCTCTAAGAACGATGTTTGACGTGGAATGATGACCAACAATCTTTCCATAAGATATTCAATGATTGGTGTGAGACACCACTTGTCAAAAATAACGTGTTGCCCCGAGGGTATAGAATAATTTCTCAACAATAAGACAGAAAAGAAAAGGCAAAGAAGGAGAGCTATACAAAGAAAAAACGGGGAGGAAAATAGAATCCCTCCAACCAGTTCTAAAAATCGAATAAAAAAATTTAAAAAATGGCCAATTATTCCATACTTTCGGAGTACCACATGGTATCACCGGACACTGCCACGTGTTATTCCGTACAAATAAACGATCGCCACAATATAATGTGAGTCTTTCTTGTCTCCCAAATACCAAAGAAAAGTGAATATTACTGGCTTTGATCGTTTTCTATTTTAATTTTGTTTTGTTTTTGTTTTTTAATCATTACCTGAGTTTTTTAATTATTACTTTCATTTCTCTTTTTATCCCTTTTTACTCATTACTCGTCTCTCCAATTATTTTCTTATTTCTCTCTACACCCACGACCAAAACTAAAATATTCAAAGATGAAAACCAAACAAAACCAATGTACCTGCCGCATAATTTGCCCCAATATAAATGGTCACATGGTACTCCGGGAGCACCAAATAACATAATATTCCACCAAACTAGCACACTCTCTCTATAAGTTGAAAATTCAGAAGACCCAAAACCAGCATAGCTGTTTGTTTGTTGGGCGGCGCTATCTCCAAACTCTGATCAGATCTTCAAAATCTCTCTCAAACCCCAAATCTTTTGTCTCCTTCTCTGCACACTCTCACACATATTTTCTTGGGTTTTTGATTCATCCCATCGTAGATTCATCAATTTCCTCAACTGGGTCTCACGTATTCAAACCCCCACACATCGAAATGCTCACCATCAAGAAGAAAATGTGGATGTTTACGTGATCTTGTCTCCAAACCAGCCAAAAGTTTTCATCTTTCACGTGATGGCAGGTATGACCACACCCACAACGACAATAGCTCAATTCACTGCTTCTAAGCTCAAGTTTCGGCTCAGAATCCTCTCTTTCTGGTTTGCACCCACCACTCGCCCTCCTGGTTCCGATGACCCTTAGATCATCAATACCGAACAGTATTAAGTTTCTTTCTTCAATTGATACAAGGGATAAGTAAAGTCTCAATTTGCTCTTTGTAGCAGTAATATTTTTTCTTCATCGGTGAAAGTCTGTATTGTTAGAATAGTTGGATTAACACCTTGGAAGAGGGTTGAACTCCTCACCTCCTGTCTCCGTGCACTCCTGATGCCGTTAGGCCAAAGTTCTCTTGGCTCTTCGTAGCAGTAATATACTTTCTTTCTTTTTTTTTGTCTCGGTGAACGCCTTGAAAGAGAGTTGAACTCCTGATCACCTTTCTCCGTGCACTCCTGATACCGTTGGGCCAAAGGCGGGTTGGCTCTTCGTAGCATTAATATTTTTCTTGATCGGTGAAAGTTTGTATTGTTAGAGTAGTTGGATTAACCCCTTGGAAGAGGGGTTGAACTCCTGACGTGCTATCTCCGTGCACTCCTGATGCGGTTGGGCCAAAGGCCTGTTGGCTCTTTGTAGCGGTAGTATTAGAAGTTTAGTGTAACATTGAAACATGACTTCGTACTCCTGGAATTCTAATGTTTCGAATTTCCGGTCCAATTGTTTGGAGATGTTGGATCCGTTTTCGGGGAATTTGGGTGGGAACTGGGGAGGTGGGTCGGATTCGGTGTCAGTTGCGCAGTCGTTGGTGTTGGATGGGGAGAGGGGTGAGCTGGTGAAGGCTCCAACTGGTGTTGGGAAGAAGAGTGTGGGGGTGCCAGAGGAGAAGGTTGTGGCAGCTTTGAAGAGCCACAGTGAGGCGGAGAGGAGGAGAAGAGAAAGGATCAACGCTCATCTCAATACGCTTCGCGGCCTTGTGCCTTGTACTGAAAAGGTAGTTTGTTTTTCTATGAATTTGTGGTTTTTGGCTGATTTCAATATTGGGTGTCATCTAATTGTTTTCAAACTGTTTATTGCTAACTCTGGTGAATTGGGTAGCCATCAACGTTTCAGTATATGATTTTAGCAGTAGAACAGCCCCAGGATATGAAAAATCTTTATGGTATGCTTTAGAAAGCATTCTAAAAGGAAATTGAGGGGTTGGCTTGATGGTCAAGGCCAGGGACTTAGGGGTTTGCTCTCTCATAGGGTCTCATGTTTGAGAGGTGAAACCTCTCAGGTGCTATCACTGGGGCCATTCCACACAAAGCTTTGCTCTCGTTTTAATTAGGGTCACTGCTAGGATTGGTCTCCCATGAATAGTCGAGGTGTGCATAAGCTAACCCGGACACCTGAATTATCAAAAACTTTGATGTTTTCAAGTAGTCTGGTTCAATAATTGTAGATGGTTAGACTATACATGAGACGATTTTTTAACTGTAGCTAGTTGGATGGTCAGACTTCTATCTGCACATGATATCATCCGTTCAGTAATAATCCGGATATTATCCTGATTTCATTCCTTGAAATGTTGTGAACTTTGGGATTATTCGAATAGACTATGAGACACCAGACTGACAATTTTTCCATTTCATTATGCTTTCTTTTAGATTCATCGCATCCTTAGACGTCGTGAATGATTGAGGTGATGTGGGAAGCACAACATGGCTGTTTTAGCTTATATAATACATGAAATGGTTCTTGCTAAGTTGCTATGTGAAACTCCGTATACCAGTAATCCTTGTTCAACCTTGACATAGCTAACTAGCTAAGATACTTTGACCAGCTTAATTAGGTTCTTTGTTCATAAAAATACAATCGCTGTTCTTCTTATTGCATGCGTGTGTATGTGGTATTGGTATACCTTTCCATCCTTTATTTGTTGATGAGCTTTATTGTTACCTATTTGTCATCATAACATTAACGCTCAGACAATACAGAGTTGAATCCATGAAGTCTCCGAAGAGAGGCATTAATGAACTATGGTCAATTGGCATGGGCTTCACTATATTACAGGGGAACAAAGGGATCCCAACTTGACTTCATTAACAAAAGTCTCTTAGTGGAAAGACTGTATTAGGTTTTTTTACTTAATTGTTTGGAATCCGAGTACTAAGACTGCACCACCATTTGTTGTATGAGAAATAGCCAAGGTTATCTCACTTACCCGGGGTAGTTTACATCAACATTGTTTTCAGAGAATGGGTTATAATTAGAGTCATTGGACACTCTGCACACTTTAAGTTTGGGAATTGTTGAATGCGTTTTTTCCAAATATTGATAAGCTTTCCTTACTATCTTTGATCATTGCATGCAAATACTTTCAAAGTCAGTGGGGAGAGAGAGAGATGACATGCATCTTTACTCCAGTAAGTAAATCAATTATTGGTGAGAATTTTAACTCGTATTACATCAGGTGATCTTATGGTTCCTTGATATTTCTGATCATTGCATGCAAATACTTTTGAAGTCAAAGAGAGAGAGAGAGAGAGAGAGAGAGAGAGAGAGAGAGAGAGAGAGAGAGAGAGAGAGAGAGAGAGAGAGAGAGAGAGAGAGAGAGAGATATGCATCTTTATTCCGGTAAGTAAATCAATTGTGTATTTCAACTTGTATTACATGAGGTGATCTTATGGTTGGTTAACAAGAAGTACGCCCGTGAGAGAGATTTGCCTAGTTAGAGAGGTTAGAAATTCTGAGTATCAAAGGTGCAGGGGTTAGGAAATTATACAACAGTCGTCATTAATTGAATTTATCAAGATTAAATGCGTGGTATGTGCTAGGTGGTTTGATAAGGATCTCATCGTATATTGTGATGCTTATCTCGTGATTATCATATTTTATGGTGCCTGATCGAGTACGTAAGCACATACGTCTGGGGAAAGAACTGCCATTGAATATTTTACTCCTCTTGTAAAGTAATATATTAGCTTTCATCTCCCCTTTCAAGATGCCAAAAGTGATCGAAATTGGAATTATCTGGTGTATTACTCACTTTTCACGACTGTGTTCTCTCTTGATTTCAGCTGACTGAGTCAATTCTATTAGTTAAACTTAAAATGGCTCGTGATCAGTATGGAAGAACATGCTGCTACCTAACCCATAAACCTCTATTCTTTTTCTATGGAAACTTTGTTTTCTCAGTTGGCAGAAAATATGTGTTGGAATTCATGATCTCACGTTGTGCGTATTGCATGTAGCTCTGCTACTACATAAAACTTGTCCTTTGTCGACATTAAATTAAAATCCAGTGCCATTTCCGTGTACTCTTCATGTTAGAATGTTTGGGCTGAAAATGATTTTCTATTTCAACTGCTCAAAAATATTTCTTTCTACTAGAAGTGAAGAACAAATGAAACTAAGTTTTACTTCCTGCTGATCAATTCCTAAGGTTTTCTATTTCTGTTATATTTCCTATCAAAGGTAATTGAGAGAGAGAGAGAGAGAGAGAGAGAGAGAGAGAGAGAGAGAGAGAGAGGGGTTATTGTAATATTTTCTGATGGAAACAGATTACACGAAATTCAGGATTTGTGTCCTTGTCATGATACTGTTTTGGTCTTTATCTTTAATTTTTCGTACTGGGCTATTTCGACACTGTTTCTGGCACGGTGAGTTTATGCAAACAGAATTTATATATGCTCGCATTTGTTTATATCATCTCACTTTTGAACCAAAAACAGCTTTACTGGTCATAGTAATTGTACTTCACTTTTCAACTGCTTCAATCTAGTCTCCTCCATGAGATATTATTTATCCAAAAGATAAAAATGTATGTAGCATGATTTGAGCTTACTCTTAGTTTGAATGGTTGTTCACAGATGGACAAAGCTGCTTTGCTTGCTGAAGTGATCACCCAAGTGGAACAACTGCAGAAAACAGCAAGAGAATCCGCTACGGGTTTAATTATCCCAATGGACGATGATGAAGTAAGAGTGGAACCACATCACGATGAAGATGGGAGTTTTTCATTAAGGGTATCTCTCTGTTGCGATTACAGGCCTGAACTCATGCCCGAACTGAGACAAGCTCTTGATTCCCTTCATCTGAACACGGTGAAGGCAGAAATCTCAACCTTGGGGGAACGCATCAAAAATGTCTTTGTTTTCACCAGTAGGAAGGATATTGATAGCGAAAATGCTGAGTCGTGCCAACTACTTGTGAATTCTGTTCATCAAGCCTTGAGTGGTATCCTCGACAAGGCTTCTGCATCAGCTGAGTACTCGCCGAGAACAACATTACCGACCAAGAGGCGAAGGATTTCGTATATTGATTCTTCGAGCTCGTCTTCGTGAGAGTGGAGATCCTGGTTGGTGGCAATAGATATGTTCATATACTTTGTAACATAGAAGAAGGTTGTGAAAAGTTTAAAGACCTATGTGATGATGTATATGTTGTGATGGCACACACATATGTAGAACAGTATATTGTGTATCTTTATTTCGAACATGAATGTATGACAAATTTGGTACTGTTTAATGAGTCTTTTGTGTGTTAATAAGATGGTGGAAGTAAAGCAGCTTGCAGTTGGGAAGCTCGCTTGCTGGGATTAGTCCCTGCCCTCCACTTACAATTTACATAGCGGACTGCGTTTTCGTCTTTGTTGTTTGTTTCTTTCATTTTTTCCCTATGGTGCATTTGTGTATGCTTGATTCCTTGTTAAAAGTGGGACACTCTCTCTCTCTCTCTCTCTCTCTCTCTCTCTCTCGATTTTGCCTTAATTTAGATCATTTGTATGAATAATTATGTAGTGCTCGGGACTCCTTCATCACCACACATTAATGTGGAAACCATATCAATGTGTAATGATGAAAAACCTGGAGTACCACACCCCAAGAGCATCGGATAATCTCACACCTATAGTAGGTTTGTTTTTCATATCATGATCATGTGACAGGTATATTTTCATTGCATGAAATTGATTCTGGAGCACCTGTATATTTCTCTAATTCCTCTTGTCGAGACAAAAAATAAAAAGACAATTTTTTTGATCTGAAACTTGTAAAGATTAAGAGAAACATTAAAAAAATTGTATTGAAAAGTCTATGAAAAGTTAGGCTAAACTCACCCTTAATAATAATTACTAGCTAGAAGTTAAGGGGGTGTTTGGTAACCTTTTTATTTTCAGTTTTTGGTTTTTATTTTTAAAAATTAATATAAAAAATTTATTTGGTAACATATTTTTACTTTTTTGTTTTTATTTTTACTTTTAAGAATTTTTGGAAATTATCAAAACTAGTGTTTGCCCGTGCCTACGGCACTACACACCTCGGTTGAAATTGAAATTATCCTTTAAATCTTGATAGTGGCTCAAAACATTATTTCAATTTGTAAGTAGCTAAAATTTTTTAGGTAGTTCCAAATTGCTGGAAATTAACCCATTTTTCTTGAATGGCGAAGATTTTTTTTATTGATATAAAAAAAAGGATTACCCCGCGACAATCATCTGCAACTCAGCACAAATTTGATAAAATAAAAAAGGAACAGTACAAAGCAAAAAAGGAAAAGAGTTTTCAGATCACAACCCGACACAGAATGTGCATAAACCCAACTAAGAGATAGGAGAGCACAAACCAACTTGAAGTATTGATCCAAAATGAGCCCCTGTCTTGAAGAATGAAAATGCCGAGCACCACCTAGAAATTAGTGCAGCAACCAAAATCAGTATTGATCCAAGCTACCAGGGCATTGTCCATAAGCCATAGCAACCAAGCATTTTGGTACTGAATCATGTAAACACCATCAGGTGTCAAGAAAAGTTCATAAGAGTCTAAGGTACACCGAAATGAGAAGCTACAATAAATATGACAGTTCAAGTGTCGGCCTCCAAAAGAAATCACCTCAAGAAGGGAATCATTGAGCTACGGTCTCCAAATAAAAGACCAAAAAATTATAAGAAAAAAAACCCACCGAACCACCACATAAGCAACCCACTGAAATAAATAGAATTTGTCAATCTTTCTTATCGACACAAGCCAAGAATGTAAGAGCACTAAAACCATCAAGGAAGAAGGATTATTGGTAATCATTAAAGCAAAATTGGTCCCCATGCAACAATGTACAGTTCCACAGCATCAACCAAAAGTTATAATGTATAAGAAAGGTGTGGAGATTATTACTCGAAACAGCTAACCTGTCAACTTGTATATGCAAAAATAGGCTTTTTGACCACAATTTAAGGGAACAAAAGGAAAAAGACTAGCGGATCAAGTGAATCCGAGCCTCTGGGTCCCTACACTTCCTGCGATTTCTTTCCAAAACTATTTTCTGTTTTTCCTCGGGGCCTGTTCTGCTTAATTGGCTTAAGAATACTTCTCTTTCACCAGAATTGCCAATACGTACTGATCAAAAAAATAATGTTGGTAGGCCTTTCTTTTCTTTGAGTTCTGCTTTTCGTTTACAATTTGCTGCTTATTTCATTTCATTTCATTTTTTTTCAAAAGGGATGGGAAAAAATGCTTGAATGAGGAAAAAAAAGCCTATAAGCTGGGGAGTTTTGAATGATGTTTGGAATTTGAAGAGCCCATAAATTTTTTTTGATTTTGTTTCCTTGGCTTTTTTTAAGATGTTTGAATGAAGTTCATTCTATTTCTACCATGCATTTTAACAAACACCTTGAAAGCAAACGTATGCCATGGGTGATTAATAAGAAACCGAAAACCCAGCAATAATTACAAACTTCAAAATAGAAAAGGATGCTAAACAAATAAAACATTGAACTTATAAAGGAGGGAGAGAGGACGATGGTGATGGAGGTGGTGCCTTAAGAGAGAGAGAGGAATTCTGGCGTGGGGACCCGGGGGCTCTGCTGCCCACATGGGCGCAACAGTCCCTACCCAGGAACAAAAACGTTGCCCTTTTGCGGGAAAAAAGATTCTCAACCTCTATTTGCATTCCTATGGAGTATAAACGTTATTATGAGAGCTTTAAAGACAAAATTTGATTATGTCTCTTTAGAATAATAAGATCTTCACGCTCGTTCAAACGGATTAAAAATTGGAGCACTTAATTTTTTAACTATATTTTAATATATAAACCGTCTCAAAAAATGTGCACAAATTTTCACTCCGTTTGAATCGGTACAAAGATCTTATTATTCTGATCATATTATTCTAAAGGGTCATAATTAATTTTTGTCTATAAGGCTCTCATAATCATATTTCTGCTCCACAGGATTCTAAATAAATAACATATACTTAATATTAGAGCCCTAAAGATAAAAATTAATTACGACGCTTTAGAATAATATGATTAGAATAACAAGATCTTTGTACCGATTCAAACGGAGTGAAAATTTGAGTACTTAATTTTTTGAGAACGTTTATATATTAAAAAATATGGTTAAAAAATTAAGTGTTTCAATTTTTAATCCGTTTGAACAGGCGTGAAGATCTTATTATTCTGATGATCATATTATTCTAAAGAGACATAATCAAATCTTGTCTTTAGAGCTCTCATAATCACGTTTCTACTCCATATGATTGCAAATAGATTGTGAGGATTTTTTTCCCAGCAAAATGGCAAGTTTTTGTTCCTGGGTAGGGGCTACTGCGCCCCCATGTGGGCAGCAGAGCCCCGGGTCCCTGGCGTGGGGGTTTCGAAAGACGAAATATGAAGTACGGTGAATATGTCGTTTTGAAATGTGGTGGCGAGGCATATATGGTAGTTGTGTAATTAGATTTAAAATGTGGACTCTTTGATGAAATGGACTCTTTAATGAGATAAGAAGAATGTCTCTCAGTCCTTGAATTAAATCAATCCTAGCCATTTCAATAACTTGTATCCACGCCTATTCTGTTTTATAAATAGAGATAGAGACTAGAAAAGGGTGTTTTTCCCAGTTATGAAAACAGAAGTAAGGCCCGTCCGATTGTCATCCCGATCGTCTCTCTGGCGATTTCTCTGGTACGCTCCTCCCTCCCTCCCTCTCGCTCTCTCTCTCTCTCCATAACTCACTCGTCTCTCTCGTCTCTCTCGTCGCTCTCTTCCCTTCTCTCCCAGTCTCCTGCAAAACCCTAGATGGATCCCTTTGGGTTTGTGTGTTTGGTCCATTGATATTTGTTCCTCTTTATGAAACTCAAATTCTGCAGTTGTATATGTATAATCTATGTTCTTCTTGTAAATTCTTATTCATCCATTTTGAAGAGGAGGTACGGACTAAATCTATGTTCTTCTATTGTTACTTCTTACTTCTGCTAGGTTATGATATTGGTTCTGGGTAGTTCTGCTACTACTATTATTCTGATAATTTTGGTTGCTAATTGATGTTGTTGTTGTTATGTATCTGGTTGATATGAGTTATGTGTCAAACAATGACCTGGGCTTTCATTGAATTGCTTTTTTTTCCAAGCTTTTAGTTGATCTGTTTCATTACAGAAGAGGAATCACAAATATATACATGTAGATGAAACCAAGGAAATAAATCTGAGGTATGGAGGTGGTATGGATGTAGGCATGGATTTGGTGTCTGTATGGGTTATTGTGTAGGTTATTGTGTAGGTGGAATTGAATATACAATATATATATTAACAATGATCTTATCATAAGGCCCTTTCAAATACGTGTGTTTGTGGATGCTTTGGAATAACTTTTGCTTCTCAAAGAGAAGCTCTCTTGACCTAAAGGGTGTTTCAAATGCTCGTTCGGTTGTCGAATAGAAATATCTAATCTTCTGAAGTATGTGCAAGTAATCCTTTTAGATGTCACCAGGCAAAACCATGATGCAATATTCAATATTCCTCCTGGTATTAACAGTGTAGAAGGCAGGGTAGTAAGTGCATTACAGTACTCTTATGAAAGCATGAAACCGAAGAAAGACAGGTCTACTTCCATATTAATGAAAAATGACTCATCTTATTGGCCTTCTAAAGAGCAGAAAGATTCATGTCAAAATGTCCTTGTTCCTTTTTGAATAGGATACAAAGATTCATGACAAAACCTCCATAACCTCATTGCTTGCTTTTTATGAAATAATCTTGTCCTTTGTCCAAGCTGTTCGATTTCTATACCATCCCCTATATCTACTGTTTAGATTTGTTAACAATGAGGTTATGGAGGTTAGTGGAGAAAGTGGTGACGGCCCATGGCCAACTAGAAATGAGAAAATCTTCATTCGACTCATGGACTAGGAGGTTAAATCAAAGAAAAGTAGAGAAACTGACACTTTCACAGGAGAAGCTTGGAAAAGGATTAAGGGCGTGTTTGATAGCAGATTTCGTTTTGGGAGGATTCGTAATGTGATGGGATTAGGATTGGGATTGGTAATGAGGTGGGATTAATAATGAGGATATGAATCTTTTATTCATGTTTGTTTGGCGCAAGATTAAATCATGGGATTGTTAATAACATGTTTGTTTGGGTTAGAATAAGATGGGATTAAAATTTGTGTTTCCAATTTTTCCCTTACAATTAGAACTCTATTTACAATTTTGACTTGAGAAAAATGCAATTACTAATAAAAAAACCATTCTCTCTCTCTCTCTCACCCATTATCCTTTCTCTCTCCCCAATTATTGAAAACCAAAAAACAAAGCCCATATAATGTCACTTTCTCCCACAAACGCCCATACCCACCTTCTGGAAACTGATTGTCTGGAAACCCAAAAATGAACCCACCGTCCGGAAACCCAAAAATGAAGACGATAGGTTGAGAGAGAGAGAGGAGTCATGGTTGCCGGAGTCGAAGTAGCCGGAATCGTTGGAGGAAGGTCGGCGGAGAACTTGTTCTGATTTTTCAGGTAAGCCCAGAGACATTGTTCAGATTTTTCCGGTGAGCTTGTTCTGGTGAAATGGTGTATATGTAGTGGGGGTAATTGTGTCAATAGCTAAAAAGGGGAGGTCTTCCACATTCAATCCCATATGGGACAGGATTGTTAGTAACCCCCCCCCCCCCCCCCCCCCCCCATGGGATGGCTTATCCGGTGAAATGGGGGGTTTCACAATCCCTTCAGATTAGCAATCCGGCCTGCCAAAATCAAAACAAACAAGGTTTTTTAGTGCCCTCCACCTTCGTAATCCTATCCCATCCCTGAATCCGGCTATCATACACGCCTTAAGAGTGAGTTGAAAAGGCTAATCGCATACGATTATACGTGAGTTGAAAAGGCTAATCGCATACGATTATACAAACGAAGGTGAAAGAAAGTACTTCGTATTCTATTCAATAGCTTCAACTCATTGAAATCAAACTCCGGTGTTGGTTGGGATAGCACACTTCTGACCAAAATGCCCATTTCCACAATTAACGAAGTCAATTTTCTGGAAATTTAGTTCTGCTAACGTAGTGGCAAAAGCCGCAAAACTATGAATATCACCCTATAGAACAATATTTGAGACCAACAGAGAAAAACAAACGAAATTCCCTCTCCCTAGAATCAGATTCCCTAACCTCATTGGGGCTTGACTTCCATGTATCTCAATGCTAACACTCTATAGCAAGCACCTAGAATTGCTACATTCTGGTACTTGCTCTACCATTCGCGGCGCGTGTGAATAGCGCACTGAATTACTGAAACCTAAATTACCATGAACCCTAGCATCTCCCACCAAGAAAATCCTCAGATACAGCTCAAATCAATAGGACCGCTGATTCAATGTTCCTCCTAAGAATTAGCACCATACCTAGACTAGAACTGAAAAACTAAGTTCCCGCTACCAAAGACAACTAAGCACTGTGCCCCAATTTACAATGAGTTCCCTACGAAATCTAACCATATCAAAACTAGGAAACAACCGACCATTAAGTGAAGTTTCTTCAACAGAAGAATTAATTTGTTTTTCTTCTCTCTCTTTTTTTTTAATTTATAGCCAGACAGTTTGGACGCACATCGACTAATTCCAGAGCCTGAAGTTAACGACTGGGCAAAACCCTCTAGTGACCACAAAATTTGGAATGTTCGGCCGGATTCGAACATACAACCTCATCGCAGACAATCATTTATTGAGAAGCTTTCTCATGCCCACTTGGCCAAACCCCTTGGGGTTGAAGAATTAGTTTATTGATGTCGCAAAAGATTAAATCACACCTAAACAACTACAAAAGCAACTTTGAATCCAAAATCCAGATCCATAAATCAGGGCAGAACAAGGAAAAACCATCGACGAAGATTTGACCCCAAATTTGAAACATGCAAGTAATAAAAAGCAACAGACCCCGATTGGGTTCTACCACAAGCTGATTATATCTCTATAAGTTTCAGAAAACAGAATCTCGAAAGAACAAAAGGGAGTCAAAATTTCAATTAGACTAAAACTAAAGGGACTCACCTTGAAAATATAGAGCGAGAGAGAGAGGGTTATGCTTCGGGGATCCTTGTTTGTGTTCGGCGGGTAACATTCGTACTTACACTACCAATGGAGTATTATTTTTTACGGTTTAGCTAGTTTACCACTCCTCGACGAAGTTGTTCCTACAGCGAGATTACTTCGGCCTCTTCAACCTGGGGTGTTTTTTTTTTTTCATTGCTTTCTCTAAATATTTATGCTAGATTGGAATTGAATTTTTAAATTATATTTTTGTGTGTCGATGAAAGGAATTAGAAAATATAAACGTAAAGTCGAAAGTTGAATTTTTTCATATTGCGTTTTAGTGTTATTTTTCTCCTACCGGGACGGATTACTACTAAGAAAAAGATCCAAAAAAAAATAGCGTTCCAAAATTATCAAAAAAAATCTTAGCTTTTTCCTGTGTAGGAAAAGTGAGGGTCTAGTTTTGCATGATATTTTTTTGATAATTTTGGAACGCTATTTTTTTGGGGTCTTTTTCTTAGGAGTAATCCGTCTCGGTAGGAGAAAAATAACACTAAAACGCAATATAAAAAAATTCAACTTTCGACTTTACATTTATATTTTCTAATTCTTTTCATCGACGCACAAAAATGTAACTTAAAAATTCAATTTCAATCTAGCATAAATATTTAGAGAAAACAATGAGAGAAAAAAAAAAACCGGGCCGAAGTAATCTCGCTGCAGGAACAACTTCGGCGAGGAGTGGTAAACTAGCTAAACTGTAAAAAATAATACTCCATTGGTAGCGTAAGTACGAATGTTACCCGCCGAACACAAACAAGGATATCCCCGAAGCATAACCCTCTCTCTCTCTCGTTCTCTCGGGAACCCTCTGTTGATCGAATATTTTCAAGGTGAGTCCTTTTAGTTTTAGTCTAATTGAAATTTTGATTCCCTTTTGATCTTTCGAGATTCTGTTTTCTGAAACTTATGGAGATATAATCGGCTTGTGGTAGAACCCAATCGGGGTCTGTTGCTTTTTATTACTTACATGTTTCGAATTTGGGGTCAAATCTTTGTCGATGGTTTTTCCTTGTTCTGCCCTGATTTACGAGGTTGCTTTTCTAGTTGTTTAGGTGTGATTTAATCTTCTGCGACATCAGTAAACTAATCCTTCAACCCCAAGGGGTTTGGCCAAGTAGGCATGAGAAAGCTTTCTCAATAAGTGATTGTCTGCGATGAGGTCGTATGTTCGAATCCGGCCAAACATTCCAAACTTTGTGGCCACTAGAGGGTTTTGCCCAATCGTTAATTTCAGGCTCTGGAATTAGTCGAGGTGCATCCAAGCTATCCGGCTATAAAAAAAAGAGAAACAAACTATTCTTCTGTTGAAGAAACGTCACTTAATGGTCGGTTGTTTCCTAGTTTTGATATGGTCAGATTTCGTAGGGAACTCATTGTAAATTGGGGCACAATGCTTAGTTGTCTTTGGTTGTGGGAACTTAGTTTTTCAGTTCTAGTCTGGGTATGGTGCTAATTCTTAGGAGGAATCTTGAGGACCAATTGACATTGAAACAACGGTTCTATTGATTTGAGGATTTCCTTAGTGGGAGATGTTAGGTTTCAGTAATTCAGTGCGCTATTGACACGCGCCGCGAATGGTGGAGCAAGTACCAGAATGTAGCAATTCCAGGTGCTTGTTGTAGAGTGTTAGCATTGAGATACATGGAAGTCAAGCCCCAATGAGGTTAGGGAATCTGATTCTAGGGAGAGGGAATTTCTTTTTTTTTCCCAATTGGTCTCGAATATTGTTCTATAGGGTAATATTCATAGTTTTGCGGCTTTTGCTTGGCAGAACTAAATTTTCAGAAAATTGACTTTGTTAATTATGGAAATGGGCATTTTGCGTGTCTATGTTGTGAATCTTGCAATTTTATCATAGAAGAGCATGTGTGCTATAGTAAAAATCAGACGTTACAAGGTGTGTCACTGACAAACTGGTATGATTCTTTAGAATTGATGTGTCACTGACAAACTGGTATGATTCTTTAAAAGTTCATACATGGTCCTTTGTCTTGGTAAAGTCCGTATCTACTACTTTATGTAGTTAGCATCAATCTTGTATTTAGAAGTCTCACTCTCACCACATTGCAAGTTGTAGCTACATGCAAATGTTTCGACGTTCTTTAGATTGTGTTGAGTTTATTTGAACCAACTTTGTTCATTAACTAGGTTGCTGTTACATAAGGAACTTTGACTGCAAATCTCCTTGAGACATAAAGAAGGGTGAACTACAACAGGAATTATGACAGAAAAAGAGAGTGGATCTGTCCTTCAATTTGCACCCTTCCAAAGTGCTGTTGATGAGGGTTTCTGGCATAGATTATCTTCACTAAAGCTGAACAAGTTCGGTATTGATGAATCCCCCATCCCGATAACTGGTATGCATCCTTACTATCTTTTTCCAAAGATTTCACTCAAATTTACTGTATTCTGCAATTATGATTAGATTGTCGGATCACTGCAGCCACATCATGAGTGACCTAAATTTTGTTGAAAATTATAAACTGCGGCATGGATGGCCATCGTGTCATTCCATAAGCAAACGTTAATCTTGCGCGAGGCTTTGGTATTTGATTTATCAGTTTCTTCTTTTCTTGGTTGAATTCAGATAGCTAGAGAAGTTTTTCAAATCGCACTGACATGGATTGTGGGTCCTCTCTCTCTCTCTTCTCAATTTCATTTCTTTTTTATAACAAGGTATTGACATTGGGAAGCTGTTGAAAAGCTTGCACTATATAGTGGTGAAACAGTCTTTAGATATGATCACATGATGCTCTTGAAAGTAGCTCTCTTTGTTTTGCAAGTTTATAAGAAAGAGCTTGGCATAAACCGACAGGAGAGTTATGTCTGAATAGCCGTGACCTATTATCCAGCCTCTTAGAATCTTGCATGAGTCGTAGTCAGCTGACATCAGAATGCGAGGAAGTCATGAATTGATAGTAGAACTTCGTGGAAATCCCCCTAGCTGACCTCAAAAGTGGGGACTACTCTGAGTGTTATTTGGTACTTTTCCTTTGATTTCTGTAATAGAAAGTTTAAAGGGTTTTTTTTAATCTTTTAGAGTTGTAGTTTGGAAAAAATTGCGAACTTGATTTAATGGCTAATGTGGTGTATATGAGAAGCAAAATAATCATGTCACCTATGCTGTTGATTTCTACTTCAAGAGATTGGAGAGCAATTTGTGCTATGTAGATCAAGATATTGTTGGTTTTGCTTTTTGCCTATGTTGTACTTCTTGTCCCCTTTCCTCTCGCATCTTAATCATCCTTGTAGAGTTATTTTCTTTTTGGATACCATATTATAGAATAATCTGGCAGGTTTCTACACACCTTGCACAAATTCTCGAGTATCAAATCATTTAAGCCTTATTGCTGAATCCCTGCCACCTGAACAAAGTGAGCAGTCATCTGTAACAACAAACGTAGGCAACAGGAACAGATGTTCTGTCCCTGGCATTCTATACAATACAAATACGTTTGAGGGTTTCCATGCCCTCAACAAACAGGGGTTGCTAAAGGCAGAAGCACAGAAGGTACTTTGTTCGATCAAGTTTTAGTATAGATTAGCACTTGTGTTTTCTATTTCGAACTAGTATGATTTAACAAGTATTTTTAACATGAATATCAGGTTTGGGATGACATTCATTCTGGAAAAGCTGAGGAGGACTGTGCAGTACTTTCAAGGTTCCTTCTTATATCATTTGCAGACCTTAAGAAGTGGAGCTTTCATTACTGGTTTGCTTTCCCTGCTCTGGTGCTTGATCCTCCTGTGACCTTGGTTGATTTGAGGCCAGCTTCCCAGTGGTTGAGCCTAGAGGAGGTGCTGGGAATGTCTATAAATTTGCAAATGTAATTTTCAATTTTCTTAGCACTTTTTAACATAATGGTTATCTTGATATATAGGCTGAGTCACTGTCAGCAGCTTGTAATGAGTGGCGCAGCTCACGTGTAACGACAGGTAATGATCCCGGTATTATTTAAAACTCATTCTCTTAGATGTTGCATGTTGTTTGTATGAATTTCTAAAGTGTACAAGTCTGCGCAGATGTGCCATTTTTTCTGGTCTCTATTGCTTCAAATTCACGTACTACTATTAAACATCTGAAGGAATGGACATCATACCAACAAGATGGCAATAAGGTCTGTCCACATACTGGCTTTTTTGTACAAAATGACCAAGACAGTTTGTTCCGACACTCAGTGCAGTGAAACCTGATATGTCAAAGTTTTGGATACCTCTCATGTAATGCTTCATTGTATGTTACTGGCAGTTCCTATTTGGCTTTTACGACCCATGTCATCTTCTGACAAACCCCGGTTGGCCTCTTCGCAACTTCCTTGCGCTTATTGGTTCAAGATGGAACCTCGAGAAGGTTTGCTTCTTTTGCTATCGTGAGAATCGTGGATTTGCTGATCTCAGCTTGTCCCTCATTGGTGAAGCCTTGCTATCAGTTTCACAAGGTAGAGCGGCAGAAATGGGGTAAAACCTCTCTTCTGATTAACACTTCCTCTTTCTACCATTGAATTTGGTTTCTGCACAGGCTTTCTTGAACACAAGAACAATATTTGTTCAGGGTGGAAAGATACTCAACATGTGCCTAATGCAGTGGGATGGGAGTTTAACAGAGGGAAGAAGGTGCCAAGATGTATTAGCCTTGCTCAATCCATGGACCCAAAAAGGTATATTTGTTGGGTTTTCCACTCAATAGTCCAGATTCGGTTGCTTTCTTAACATTTACAGATCAAAATGTGAACAGGTTAGCAATATCGGCAGCAGATTTGAATTTAAAACTTATGAGGTGGCGTGCTTTACCCTCTTTGAACTTAAACATCTTATCTGCAACTAAGTGTCTTCTGTTAGGGGCAGGTACACTTGGATGCCAGGTTGCTCGCATGCTTATGGTGAGTGAATGAGAATTTGACATTTATCATCCATTCTGTAGAACATATAACAGATCTTGTCGTGCAATTGCAGGCTTGGGGTTTTCGGAAAATAACACTGCTCGACAGTGGCAAGGTGGCCATGTCTAATCCACTGAGGCAATCTCTTTACACATTGGAGGACTGCCTCAATGGTGGCAATTTTAAAGCAATAGCAGCAGTTAAAAGTCTCAAAAGAATCTTTCCGGCTGTGGTAATGACATTGCACCTTGTGTAGCTGCATCTAACTTAATCAACCTGGTCAATTTTTTGTACCTTAAACTCTTGAATAACCTGATATTCCTTTTGGGCCCCCTCGGTAATAGCTTAAGCTTGTCGTACAATTGATGGCTTAACATGGTATGAGAGCTGGTTTTTTAGAGGTGTTTGGGTTCTAGTCTCTCTCTTTGCATTTGTCACCGTTTGCATTCTTATTCTCTGTTTTCATTCTGCTTCTCTATTTAATTGGATCTTTGGATCTCCACGTGAAAGAGGGTGTTGCATGTGAGGGAGGGTGTTGGCCAACCTTATATACATTGTTGGGCCCTTTTCTTCAATGCTTAATTTTTCGGACAATCGGCGACTTAACATAAACAGCCCATCTCTGTTGGTTTCTCAGGAAGCTGAAGGTGTTGTGATGGGAATTCCAATGCCTGGGCATCCAGTGCCTAGCCAAGAAGAGGACAGTGTGCTTCAGGATTGCAGACGGCTACAAGTTTTGATTGATTCTCACGATGCTATTTTCTTGTTGACTGATACTAGGGAGAGTCGATGGCTCCCTACTCTTCTCTGTGCAAATTCTAACAAGGTTGATGTCTTCTATTTATTTCTTCAATGAAATTTGTACTGTGAACTTTCCCATCAATTTCCATTGTCTTGCTAACTGATCCCAGTTCCAACTTGTTTGTTGGGACACCGGTAATTAAAGGTTCTTATACACTTATGTACTTCAATGTCAGATCGCTATCACTGCAGCTTTAGGGTTCGATAGCTTCTTGGTTATGCGTCATGGCGCTGGTCCTATTAGCACCATTAATGACTTTAAAGCTGAGGATATGATAACTTTGGCTGCCGAAATGGGAAATTTCTCCCTGATAGATGGAGACAGAGAGCCAAGATTGGGTTGTTACTTTTGCAATGACGTGGTCGCCCCTGTTGATGTAATTTGTAAACCAATATAACACGATTTCTAATTTCGATTTATATATATTACGTAGATATCCATATATATATATACTGGACGGTTCAAGGGACACCAAAAAAAACACCTAAAAAAACACCCCAAATCTCAAACTCATAGTTCCCGATCAAATTTTTATGATCCGAACCGTTCAATGTGTGCAGAATGTGATTTTAAGGGTGGCCGCGAGAAATTAACAAAAAAAAATGATCGGGAAAGGCTTGATTTGAGCAGTTTTTATTTGAACCGTTCAATAAAAAACTGTTCGAAACTGTTCGGATCAAGCCCTTCCCGGTCATTTTTTTTGCTGATTTCTCTTGGGTGCCCTTAAAATCACGTTCTGATCACATTGAGCGGCTCAGATTATCAAAATTTGATCGGGAACTATGAGGTGTTTTTTTGGGTGTCCCCGGAACCGCCCCGATATATATATATATATATATATATGTGTGTGTGTGTGTGTGTGTGTGTGTGTGTGTATGTATGGATATGTTTTTTGTGTGTGTGTGTGTGTGTTTATATCAGCATTGACTGCTCTTTCTTTGTACAGTCAACTGCCAACCGTACTTTGGACCAGCAATGCACAGTGACGCGTCCAGGGCTTGCACCTATTGCTTCAGCACTTGCTGTCGAACTTTTAGTTGGCATTTTGCATCATCCTCATGGGTACAAACTTAAAACTGTGTTAACAAAGCTTAGTTATTTGCTGATTTGTCTGAGTTTGGAGAAAAATAGTGTATGGGGAAGTCTGCATGTTTGGAACTTGTGAAAGGAAAGAGAGAAGAATGAAAAGGAAACCCACCAGGATAGTCTAGCAGTTTTAAGGTTGTCGTTGGGACCAGCTGTAAATCCGAGGTCTTGTGTTCACTTTCCGCTGGCAATGCATTGACTTGCAAGATAAATGTTGCTTGTGGATAGTTGCAACTACGAGGTTTAACCTAGTTTGTCCAAAGTGCTTTGCATTGGAGGTGTGCTTCATTTCTAACTGGAAAAAAAGAGGAAGAAAAAAGGGAGGGAAAGGAATTAGTAAGGGAAATAAGTTTCGGCGTGCTTTTCATTGCTTTTTTTCTTCTTCTTTTCAATTGGAAACAAAGCAGAGCAAGGAAGGAAAGCCAAAAAATTCCTCGTGTTTTCTTCTTCCTTTTGCTTTCGTTCTGGAAGTCCCCATCACATCCTTAATTTAGGTTTCATTTCCAAGTCCTGGTCTATCTTCTTATTGTTGTTCCCCCCTACAGGATATGTGCCAAAGCTGAGTTTGCCAACTCCACGGATAGTGGAAGCACTGAGCAACCTCTTGGTATTTTACCGCATCAAGTTCGCGGATCGCTCTCACAGTTTTCTCAGATGACACTTGTGGGCCACGCCTCGAATAGTTGTACTGCCTGTTGCACCACTGTAAGTTTCTAGTACCATGAATTTGCGATGAAGTAGTTTTATTTGTCTTCGTATTTTCCCTTATATTTTCATTATATTTCAGGTAGTATCAGAATATCAGAAAAGAGGGATGGATTTCGTTCTTCAAGCCATTAATCATCCTACCTATCTGGAGGATCTCACTGGACTAACGGAGCTGATGAAGTCCGCGAGCTCTTTTCAGTTGGACTGGGATAATGAGATGGATGATGATGATTGTATTGAAATCTAGGGTGTTTTTTTGTTAAAGAAGTCTTTAATACTATCTGCTGCAATACGTTGCCAATTGTACAGAAACCGAATGCGAAAGCAACTTAAATTCACCTAATTCGCCATTTCCACATATGATTTCGGTATTCTTCTTGTATGGTGAAGTGATCGTAAATCGTAATGTAGCTTTTCAAAGAATTTTTAGGAGTTATTTAAGGAGGTATGCTGTCATCCTTTATGGTAAAAATACATTAAAGCATGAAAGTGAACTATAGGGTATATAGAGAATTTTGGAGATTTTCTTTCAGCTGCTTTTCTGATTAATTCGGTTGCAATCTTCTCAATTTTCTGCATGTTACGTTTTAAATATTATGTTTAGCAAATACAGTTAAATTTGCATGTATATATTAGGTTTAGCAAATACAATCATTAGAGTTAACAAAAATTCAAAAGGAAAATTAAAGAATTTACCTAAGGGCTGGAGAGGTAAAATAGTACCCTATAGACCTGGGTTTGATTATGTGTTTTTTCTGTTATCATCTTCTTTCTTTCTTTCTTTCCTTGTTTTAGTGGGCTAATAAAAATTAATGGGTATATTTCTTGGGCGTTTAATCAATTCTAAGAACATTCGATAGTGGGTGGGAACCCGTTGATCACATATATGTGGAACGGAAGGAACAAAATTGTCCTATGAGTAGAGGTGATAAATGAGTTGAGTAGTTGATTGTTCAAGCTTGGTTCAGAAACTTAACGAACTTCAAAACATGCTCGAGTTTAGTTTGTTTATTAGATGATCCAATCTTGAATGAGCTTTAATTGAGTAGCTTGAATTTTTTATACATTATAAGCTGAACGAGTTGAGTAGTAGCTTGTTCGAACTTGACTTAAAAGCTTAAAGAGCTTAAAAAAAATAAAATACAAGCTTGCTTTGATTATGTAACAAGACCGATAACGAACAGTTTTTACCGAACGAATACAAGCTCGAATTCGAGTAGGTAGGTTTGTTTGATTTTTAGTATTAACTTAATTTATTTATCAAGCCCTACATACAAGTCGATGAGAAATTATGAAATAATCTCAAAGCAAGGTCATGTGGGATTTCAAGTAGGGGTGCACATGATCTTGATTGGTCCAATTCTACTGAAATATCCAAGGGCCCCACCGTATTTAAGGGTTTTAAAGAATTGAGAATTATAACCAAACCATTATACATATGGAACCAAACCATTATACCACTTCAGTTCGAATTTGTTTCCGGTTTCAAATCATGTTAGCATCCAAAAATCGGAAAAAAATTAAAAATTGAATAACATAACACTAGCTCTTTAAAATATAGCTAACAAAATAAACTACAAAATAGTTGCAACTTCACTAGTTCTTTAAATCAGCTAACATACTAATAGGGTAGTGGGATGTATCATGTACACTCTTTATTATTACAGATGCAACGTATTTATTGAAAAAGTTTTAAAGACCGAATTCAATTCAAAGTTTTCAAACTACGATTTCCAATTATGGAACCAAAAGTGAACTAAAATATGATTCTCAAGTTTCTAGAACCAGAATCAATCCATTAAACCAAAGAACCTATCCAAAATAGACCGGTTCGGTCCGATTTTCTGATCATTTTGGTTTTCTTCAACACCCCTAATTCCAAGTGTATTGTGATTGGTGAAAATTGCGGCACCAATAGGCATGGAGCAATGCCTCAGGAGCACTCAATAACATCTCCAAGTCAATTTATAAGTTACCAAACGCTGCGTTTTGGTATATTGGTGTATCGTCTGCCCCCAAACCAACGCCATGTCCCCTGCACGCTATACCCAAAAATATCTATAAACCGCCAGTTCTGAAACCTTTGTGTTGAGCCTCTCTCTCTCTCTCTCTCTCTAGGGTTTATTACTCTCCCTCCACAGCGCAACAATGGAACTTTCGAAGAAACGCAGAGCCGACGAGAACGGCGCCACATTATTCACCCCCTTCGAGACCGACACCGCTCCTCCTCCCCTCCCAAACCCCAACCTCACCCTCGACGACGCCCGCAAGATCATCTTGCCCTTCACGCAGCCCCAGCTCCTCGACATCCTCGAGCCCGCCCTCCTCCGCCACCCCGACGTCCTCGCCGCCGTCCGCTCCATCGCCGACGCCGACCCGGCCAGGCGCAAGCTCTTCGTCCGCGGTCTCGGCTGGGAGACCACCACCGAGAAGCTCCGCAACCTCTTCTCCACCTATGGCGACGTCGAGGAGGCCGTGGTCATCACCGATAAGGCCACTGGGAAGTCGAAAGGCTACGGCTTTGTTACCTTCAGGCACGTTGATGGTGCATTAGTGGCCTTGAAGGAGCCCAGCAAGAAAATCGACGGCCGGATGACTGTGACGCAGCTTGCGGCCGCCGGAATTTCAGGTCAGTGATCTGCCGGCTCGGATCCTCTGTAATTTATATGGACTCCCAGCAGGGGTGGTCCCAAGGGGTGCAAGGGGACTCGGGCCCTACACAACTCCAAATAATCTTGCGTGTCAAACTAATTTTTAGGTTGATTAAGAAAAAGTTCTATGGATTAGCAAATTTTCAAGTCCTTTTGAGTGGAAAATCTTTTATTAAAATTCCTATATGGTTGGGGTAAAAATCCCAAAATTTCAAGTTATCAATCATGTCTCTTCTCTGTGTTCGCGAGTAGTAATATATACCTACAAAATAAATTTTTATTATCAAAATGAAAATACAGTATTACACATGATTCGGTCCCCTGCTGAACACAAAATCTACGTCGGCTACTGATTCCCAGTTTGTTCCATTTCATAACGTGCTTGTTTTAAAAACTATACACATAGGATTTCAAAGGTTCATTACCTTCGCTTGGCCTAATAAGTGCATCTCCAGCCCTTGCTCAAAATTACTCAAATTTGAGTAGGAGCTTCATTTGGTGTGAATCACTCCAATGGACAACTCTAATCTAAGCAAAAATTTGTGATTTTTTAACGGCATAATTGTAAATTGTGAAGAGAAAAACAAGCCTTTAAAATTTTGAGTAAAAGCTTTATTCGGTGTGAATCACTCCAATAGGAAAACTCTAATCTGAGCAAAACTTTGAGGAAAAGCTTTGTTAATGGCATAATTGTAAATTGTGAAGGGCTAAACAAGCCTTTGAAATTTTGAGTAGAAGTTTGATTCTCTCTTGGTGTTGAATTTTGAGTAAAACTCAATTTGGTATGAGTTTGGGTCAAGGACTCAAGTGAATTTTAGAGTTTTTACTCAGAATTTCGTTTTGAGCCAATTAAAAGGGTAAGGGCTGGATATGTTTGTTCATAAGATAACTACAAGATTATAAGTGTTTGCACTCCTAGATGAAATGGAAATCTTGTATTTGTTTTTGATTCAGGTGCTAATGCAGGGGTTGGTGGTGTTGATGTTTCTTTGAGGAAGATTTTTGTTGGTAATGTGCCGTTTGAGATTTCGTCGGAGAGGTTGTTGGGGCACTTCTCTGCATACGGAGAGGTAGAGGAAGGGCCTTTAGGGTTCGATAAGCAGATGGGTAAGGAGAGGGGGTTTGCGTTCTTTGTTTACAAGACGGAGGAGGGGGCTAGGGCTTCGCTTGTGGATCCGGCTAAGAACATTGATGGGCACCAAGTGATGTGTAAATTGGCTGAAGATGGGAAGAGGAGGAAGCCCAGTGGTGATGTTGGGGCTGGTGTGCCGCCAGTTGGGTCGGTGGGGCCGGGTTCACTGAATTCTGGTTATGGTGTGCCTGGTGGTGGCCCTGGTGGATATGGAGGCTTCTCTGGTGGACTGCCCCATCAAAATGCAAATGTCAATCCGGGATTTGGGAATCAGGGACAGTCTTCGTTTGTTGGTGCTGGTGGCGGGTATGGACCTGGTTTGGGCGGAGGTGGTGGTTATGGTGGTTCACAATATGGTGTGTCTGGTTCAGGTGAATATGGTGGATATAGGTTGCCCCCAAGCTCTATTGGGATGCCTTCTGGGGGATACGCAGAGAGCGGTAACTATGGGTTGTCAACATCTTCTTTTCCAACGCAGTTGCCCCAACCATCGTCGGGTCCTAGATTTCCTCCTGGTGGAATGTACCAGGGCGGCATGCAACCCTACTATTGAGGTATCTTCTTGTCAATTTATCTATCATCCATAATTCTGATGCCTTTTTTTTCCTCACTCACAGTTATAGTGTGGTGTTTCCACCTAGTTTTACTTACTTTTATCAAATTGGGAGATTTGCTTCAATTTGTAGTCAATTCATCCTTGTCCTTGATGATTGGCTGATTGCATCTCCTTGGCTGGAGGATGCACTACGCATATGTTAGTCTTAAGTTGATTGAGGTGGTTCTGTATCTTTTTATTTTGTAATTCCATCATAGTAATACTCCAGAATTGTCACTCCAACACTACATTTCTTCTACTCTAATGTTGTTATCTGTTTAGCTCGAATATGAATTATGATAGGATTCTGCTAGTATCTTTGTATTGCTGTGTCCATGTTGGAGCAGTTTAATTACTACTTTGAACTTTCTCTGCCTCATGAATCCTAAGTGAGTACAGTTACTACAGTATGATTCTCTCTTGTTGGTGACCTTCTTCGTGCTTATGCATGAAGTTCTCTTTTACTTAGTGTTGTGTTTCTAGAATTTTTTTTTTGTTGGATATTGTGACAGCCTTTGCATCAATTTCCACAATTTGGGGAATACTTATAGCTCATTGAACTTTGCTTTTGTGTATTCAATATTGCTTCTTAATCGTAAGTCTAAAAATAGCACATTCCTGAATCCCAATAACAGAGAAATACATACCAACTAAAGCACCATTCTAGTCCATCATAAAATGCTTTTGGGAGAACAATCAACATAATTTGATAGACTGAAGTTCATGAACTAATATGTTTATTTTGTCTCTTATTATATATTGAGTCAAGCATAGAAAAAACTTAGGAAGTCAATTCAAAAGCATACTTGTCTCAAAAGTTCAAAATAACAATCCACATTAAGATAATCAAATCAAAACAAAAATTACTATTCATCCTCTTGCTAGTATCAAAGGTACAAACCGTCAAGAGTGAAATCACTTTCTTGGCTCATAAGGCAATGGATACAATACAAGTACTTGTAGTTGAACACATCATAGTTAAAACAATTTTTTGGACTCACATGACAAGTTATGTACAACAAAGCTAAAGATACTATGCATATTGGTTCATTTGTTTCTGTTTCACAAACAGAAGATTCCTTATTTGAATTATCTTTAGTTTTTGCAATTTTAGTATTAGCAAGGGGTGGGCTTGTGGCTTTTTGTTCGAAATGTATTATCTTATCATGGATTCTGCTTTTCTAACAAGTAAGTTTCTATTACTTTTCTTTGCTTGGCTCAACATGCAAGTCGTTGCATACCCCTTCTGCTATTAATGAATTTTTATTTTTATGTTGTTAAGGGCCTAAGGCCTAAATTTGAAATATATAATTCTGATTCTTCATTAAACATTTTATGCTGTCAGTTTTTGTTACATGGTCTACGAAGAGTATTTTCCTATTGTCGTCTCTAGTCAATGGGTTTCTTGAAGTCATTGTTGTTTATTTGAAAGGAGGTATTTTCATACCCGTTGGCTGGACATATGACTCCCACTTGCCAAAAGGAAGCCAACTTTGTACGAGTGGGAAATATCCAGTCAAGGCCTGTTTTCAGTCAAAGAAGAAAAAATAACAAAACTATGGCTGATATAGATCACCAAACACGCTATGCTCGTACTGGCTATTGTCACTGCAGGGGTGGTGAATGCTGTGACTTGGAGGATAGCCCTTCCTATACTTTTGTTCTGCAATATTTGTGGACTTGAAATGATGAATTGAACTTTGTATGGGTTTTTGGTTCAGGTGTATGAAAGCTTCATGGGTGCAAATGCTGTTAAGTGGTTGGGGTGATTTCATGACTGCAGACATTGAGTTCTTTTGGTTGATAAATTGACTGCTGTGCATTTGCTGTTTTAGCCATATGTTTTGGGTTTTTCTAGTATCTGTGGCTGAAGTTGACCGTAGTAGTCTAATATCTGGACTCTGTACTTGAACAAGGATTGCAATGTTTGGGATATATGTTAAATTGCTTATATTTTCTTTGTTTCCCTTTTATTATTATGGAGTTGTTATTGCTGCTTTGGTTTGATTGGGTTTAGTCTTGGCTCTATCTTATTTCGACTTTCTCTTTGCAATTATTGTTGTTGTAGGCACGTGTTGGGAGATATTCATTGTCTACTTTAAAGTTTTCAGAGGCGAAAGCGCAAGGCGAGACGCTTGACCCTCCATGGGGCGAGGCGTATGCCCCAAAGCATTAAGGCATATGCCTTTTGATTTTTGATTTTTTAAATAATTAAATTAATAATAACTTAATAATACAAAAAAAATGCACATTTCATAAAAGATAGATTAATACAAAAAGATAGCAAAAAAATAGATTATCAGTTAGTGACTTACCTTATCAGTTAATAACTAATTGTGAAACCCTATAACATCACTTTATTAGTTATTAACTTTTTATCTTATTAACTTATCACTTTATTAGTTATTAACAGAGCACATTAATTCGTCACTTAGTAAAGGAAAATAAAGCACAACTGTTTAAAGAAAAACAGAGCACGATTGTACATGATGATCGACTTCAACAATGCAGCACAGACAGAGCGGGGGGGGGGGGGGGGGGGTGGGGGGGCGGAGTTGAATTACGAAATTACCAAAATTAGATTAGAAAAATTTCTCTCCTGACGCTTACGCCTCACCTATCGGGGCGTAAAAGGCAATCGAGGCGTATGCCTCGGTGCGCCTAAGGAAATTAGGCGACTGCCTTTGTGGTTCACCGCCTAAATTTTCACGCCTTGAGGCGTTTTGGCATTGCCTCACTGCCCCAACGCCCTGAGGTGAGCCCAGAAAATGCCTTTGAAAACATGGTACTTTATAGAGCTTGTTGTTGATCCCATTGGTGCAGTTGTTTATTAAGCGAATACATTTTTAGGTTTGATGATATAGCCTTCTTGCGACTAGCTTTTGTCCAAAAGGGCAGTGTGCAGTGGAGTGGACTGAACATTTTCTGCTCATCTCCAATTGTCTGAATTGTTTAAAGAATGAAACTTGCAGCTACTACTTTTTTGTTTGGTGCTGTGAACATTTTCGGCCTTTTGTTTTGTGTATGATTTTTCTGTTTGTTTTTCCGGGCTTGTGAATCATAACAATAATATTCTAGTACTCAAGTCATTAAAGAATGAATAGAAGATGTTTGGAGCTTGCAGTGCTGCTCTGTTTTGTTTATGATTTTTCTGTTTGTTTTTCCGGGCTTGTGAATCTTAGCCATAATTTTCTAGTGCTCAGTCATTAAAGAATGAATAGAAGATGTTTGGAGGTTGCAGTGCTGCTCAGTATGTCCATACCACCACTCCGTCTGTATATTGTCACCACCTAGCATATGTTTGTAACCCTATAGTCTTCTCCTTCATTAATCATGTAAGCATATTCATGGTGGATGCTCAGGGATGTTTGTTGCAGAGTAAGCCTTCAAAGGTGTACGACCTTGTGATGGTTTTCGCATTTGTTTGTTTTGTTTGTGTTTTTGTTGTGTGCATGTCTATGTTACCAGAAAATGCAAATATCCTAGCGGTTTACATATGAAACACATGTCCCGAATCATGGTACAATTTCATCTTGGAACGATGAATTTGGCAACCAAATCTACCCAAAACGTTTTACTGTTTATTTCTAAAGAATGTGGCTTTAGCAAGACAAATTGTGAAAAAATGGTCAATATACTCCTTTAAATTTGTTTGGAATGAATAATTTGATGGATTTGTATTTTAATATTATAATACATATAAGCCAATCCCTATCGTAGCACTCTTTAGGGAATGTGGCATACCGCGTTCCCGTTTCTTGTACATGAATACTCTGCATTCAACCTTGGTGCAACTCTTTCTTTTTGGTGGGGGAGAGGGGAGGAGATGCAAGCAAAGTTTTTAGAGGTGAAAGCGCAAGGCAAGGTAGTTGTCCTCTCATGAGGTGAGGCATAAGCCTGAGTTTTTGTTTTTTACATAATAACAAATAAAACTAACTAAAAATACCAGAACAGCAGGGAATAGTGTTTGTGCCTCTGAAAATAAGAAAATGGTAAACCGAATTTTAAAAAGCATGTTAAGGCATAAAAACATGGTGCATTAATAGATCCAACCTTCAAAAGCACTCTAAGGTGTCTTTCTAGTATGCCGAAGCCCTTCCTCCACGTCCAACAACTTGTAATGAACTGACTCTTCACTTACCCAAGAAAAAGAACCGGCTTTCTTCTGATGCATTTGCCTTTGTCATCTGGGCGAAAAAGGCATGAAAAGTGTATGATTCCATATGCCTTTGGTAGATGGGTGAACACCCTTGTGGTATGCTAAAAAATCAATGCCCCGGAGGACTTTTGCTGCGCCTCACGGCCCTCACCTCAAAGCAAGCCCCAAAATCGCCTTTGAAAACATTGCTGCAATGCTCTGGTTTAGTTCGGAATAGAACTTATGGAAAGGTAGTTTCCTTCTATTATTCCTGTACCTTTAAGATATCCTTTTTGATGTGGTAGTATCTTTTAGTTATGTTTGCTTTTAGGCCAAAAGTTTAATGCTCTTTGGGAGATGGAACTGCTTTGTGTAACATCTTTTGTCCATTGGCTAACAGGACAACACCTGAGTTTCCTCGACGTTTCGTTTACCCTGTGTATGATTGGAGGACCTCTCCTTTGGGTCCTTTAACCTGAAAGGTATCCAATTTTGTTTTACTATCCTTCTTTTTTGCTTCTTTCAAAGGAGCCTCAACACTTCTAAGAAAATAGAAGATATTGAATATCTAGGATTCATTGATGTTTCTGATACAAATCTTCAGTTGGCCATGATGAAGATATGTAATTTACATCTGTGTGACAACCCCAACGAGTCATTAAGTATTCAATGAATGTGAGAAAAGGAAAATATTAGGAAAATGCCAGTACATTTATTGTTTGTTCTTACATGTTTGTGACCTCAAGGGTAAACTATGCCAATATGCCCATGCCTCTCCATCTCCTCTGGCTGCATCCGTGCAATATAAGTTGTCTGTTGACTAATTGGCTTGTGTCTCTAGTTTTTTTGGTGCTGTTTTCCAAGTTGTTGTTTGTTTGAATAATTGCAGCCATATGGTTTATTAGAAAAGAATACCCCTATGAAATGTGCACTGACAATTCTGAACTTGTTTTCCTAAATATTACATGATTGTCTATGCTTATTTTGGCTGGCATTTGTAATTCTTGGCATGGTTTTGGTAGCATAAATAATGTTATTTGGTGCAGAACTTGCAGCATATCTTCTACTCTTCTCTATTTTGTTACTTTTGTATTCTTTGGGCCGGTCTTGCTTACATTGTAGTTGTAACTTGCTTCCGTTTCTGGTTAGGTTAGGTCTAAGCCTACTTGGGTATGTCATGTGCTATTGGCACGAATAAAATGGATGAGTCTGCAATTTTTGCTACGAAATTGTTGCTTGGAATGCAATGGCACATTTACACGTCTCTTACTCCCTCCATCCCATTTTGTTTGCCCAGTACTCTATTTTGGGATGTCCCAAATTGTTAGTGCTCTTTGAAAAGTCAAAGAAATATGTAATTGTTCACAAACTGATCCTCACAAACGTTACACAGTTAGACCACCGCGCTAATTGGTAATTGGTAATTGCTAATTCCTATTCATTTTGTTAGTGTTTTCTGTCTAATAACCTTCAGTCCATTACTAACATTTGTTACTGATTCGTACTAATGAGTTGTTGAACTTTCTTGCTCTTGTCTGATGAGAGGGTTTTTTCTGCACCAGCTGGTAAACCACAAACCACCCTTCCCCCGGTGGGATCTTTCTCTTTCATGTCTGATGTGAGAGTTTTCCTGTGCCAGTTTGCTAGGCGATTGGCTCTTTCTCTGTGACCCTACTGGTCTAACTCTGTAACTCTACTGGTTCAACTGGATTTGTATTTTAAGCGTCGCTTTGCAGACTTACGAAGAATTAAACTTCATGTATCATTTTTCTGATGAACTCTACTCTCTGCAATTCTATTGTTGTAATGTCTGCGTTAGACTTGTTCCTTGTGTAGGCTATTATAGCTGTAGATTGTATCAGATTTTAACTCAACAAGTGTGGAGCTTTCTCCTTTTTTTTTTTTTTTGGATCGGCAACAAATTTATTGAGGAAAATTTGACAAAGGGTACATCAAGTTGGGCGAGAGGGGATGGTTTGGTTGGATGAAAATAAAAAAACACCCATGGAGCTCTCTCCTGTTGATGTTGATGAGGAGAGGTATTCTCTAGCTCGGGAACTGATTTCTCTGGGAGACGGCCCAGACCTCCTCCCTCACTCCCACTGAAATTTTTGATCAATAGGAGCTCAAGCCCCCTTCACTTACCCCCACCCCACTATGTATACTCCCCCTGACTTGTTCTAGACTTATCTTTTTCGTTGTTTTGTTTTTGAGAAAGAACTTATATCTGTGGACTTTGGTTCTTTTTTTGTGTGTTGATGAACATGTCATTGGCGGTATAACTAGTATTGGCTCCCATCCAGTTTGCTACCATTTTTTCCTTAATTCTCATCATATTCATAATCTTGTTCTGCTGTAATCATACCTGATACATCTCATGCATACTGTTCATTCTGTTCCAAGTTAAACATCTTTGAGTTTTCACAATATGAATAGAAACGAAAAGAGTAACACAACTGCTTGATTTCATGTAAAGTTCCTGTGAGGTTTCCTTTTTTATGGGCGAGCTTTGTGCACATCATTTGCATACTTGGTCCAACCTTAACTTAGCAGTGATGGAAGAAATGGGAGCGTGTATTTGCATGTATGACCTGATTCTGTTATAATTAGTCGGCCCCAAGTTTTAAAATGGATTGTGGATGATTTTGAAGAAATCTGTTCAGGTTGCTGTTTGTCTATGCATTCATCTAAAAAGATGTTCAAATTGCTGTTTATCTTGGAATTCGCCATTTGATTTTCAACTTACAGAAATAATGCTTGCAAATTTGTAGGTGTAAATCCTTTGCAAAACGAACACCCAACTTGCTCTGCTTTTCTTTGTAGGTGCACTTAGATTGAGGTGGCGGTTTGGACGGGAGGCCTTTAACACGTATGCGAATAAAGGTAGATTCAACTCTGCTGTCAGCTCATACTCTTCAGGCCACGCTATTTGTGGTAGAGATTGATTAAGCACACCATAGGGTTTTTTTGACCCTTAACAGCACAGATGAGTTGCGCATTTGTCAGCTGCGTCTGCTGGTGTTTTGTTGGAAACTTCAGTTTGGGTGGAATCATTTCTGCAACTATAATCGAACTTCACGATCTTTTGTAATGAGGATTGTAAATTATCGTAGTAGCTGTAGAGATGTGTAAGACGTCAATTTATTGTTGTTAATTATAGTGGCATCATACAATCCGTTTTGCTGAATTAATCTGAAAATGTACGAGTACCGTAGCATAATTGACTGAATTAATTCCTTTTGGTGCCACTAAACAAAATGTACAAGTACCGATAGCCATGTGAACAAGTTAATTTTGGCATGTAAAATACACGCTCTACGTCACATTCCCCCTCTTTCTCTCTCTCTACGTCACATCCCCTCTCTCTCTCTCTCTCTCTCTCTCTCTCTCTCTCTCTATATATATATATATATATATATATATATATATGTCACACACCCTATTAAATTTCCAACGTTAACGTTAAACAGTGTGCGTGAGTCGAGATTCAAATATGGCAACAAAATAATCGTCTCTCTCTCTCTCTCGCTCTGATTTATGTAATTTTTTTCTGAAAATCTCATTTCTCTTTTTCAAAAAAATAAGATTTTCAAATAAATTTCAGATTCTGGAAAAAAGCAATCAGATTTTCAGATTTGCAAGGAGAGAGGTGTTCTTCTTCTTGTCGGAAAAAAATCCAGATTTTTTAGAAAAAAAAAAACCCTAAAAAAATAAGCCTTCAAATTAGGAAAGAGAGATCGAGAGACAGAGTGAGAGAGAGAAGGAGGTTAGGGCTTCGTTTTTCGAAACAAATCGAAGAAAATCCAGTCGCTCCTCTTCTTCGATCGATGTTAATGGAAAAAACCCTAATCAGACCTTGCAGAGAGAGAGAGAGAGAGAGCTGTCGTGGATGAGCGGGTTGCTGTTCGTTGTCTTCGTCGTCGTTCGGATGATTGGCTGCTTCTCTCTCTCTCTCTTGTTTGAAATGAGAAGTGATACAGTACGTTGGATTAAATCCAGGTTATGGAGGGGACACTGGCACCACACGACTGTTTCTTGTAACAACGTGATGGTGGAATTTCATGGCAACAATGGTGGTGCACTTGTTGGCGGGTTGGCTGAATGCAAGGCTCGTGTTAATATTAGGTTTTGGCAACTCTCGTCATATCACGTTTTTGTTTGTTTGTTTGTTTACCAAATTATGAGAATCAATTAAGGAAGTGATTTATTAGATATTCTGAGATTATGTTAATATCCTTTTTGTCTTTGGTGCTATATATATTTTGGAAAGCTTTGGCCATATCCTCACTGGAACAGTAGTATTACTAAATTTTGCTTATTGTGATTCCTTAATTAGATACGCTGAGATTATTATTATTCCTATAATAATCGTAGATACTCCCTCCGTCTGGATTTAATAGTCACTTTTTAGAGTTCGTGTCATTTTTCAATCGATTATATCTTGTAATTTATAAATTTTTATGTGATTTTAAAAACATTGTCTTATAGGGCTAATTGAGATCTATCAAACAAGATCCATATTGGATATAAAATTCATTACCAATTTAAAGATATAACTCGTTTTTTATCCAGTTAGAATAGAACGAGAAATTATTAAATCTGGACGGAGGGAGTATTAGGCTCAATTCATTAAGAAAGTAAATGTTTGACTCTAATAACTGTTTTTAGTAACCAAGAAAGATTATAATCGATCCTATTCCAAATCAAAGACACTCGACGCATAGTCAAGGAAGGCTGGTGTAATTTGCCCCCAATATTAACCCTCAAGGTTGGCACGGTCGTAGTCGCCTCACAATCAGGAGTATCAAGAAGCTTTTGATCTAGGGCTCCACACGTGTGCAATGTCAACTCATTCGAAGTTTTACCCATTTTAAATGAGTCCCTGCTAGTAGACTGTGGATCAGTTTTTAAATCGGTGGACTTATCACATCGAATTATCAAAAAAATTGACCCCGATTTCGTGATGAGGTCATGTAAATTCAACTTCAAAATTGAGATTTAATTAGGGTACATTACGAAACTGTACTAGAATATTAATGATAATATTATTGTAGGAATTAATTCAATAAGAAACGGGTCAAGTTCCTCACCATACCCAATCCCTCCTAGGGGAGTTACAAAAACCGACGGTCTGAAAAAATTCGAAAAAACCGACCAATCGGTTCGGTTTTTGGTCCAGGTGATGGCGGAATTTTTCCGGACCGGACCAAGCCGAACCGAACCAAACCGAAATCGGTTCGATCTTTTCCTGGAATTTTCGACCGACCGAACCAAACGACTATATATTTTATATATTTTACATATATACACTGAAAATTAAATGGAAAATTTATATTTCGGGCAGACCAAAATTTCCGATCGGAACGATCTCATCCCGAACCGAATTAAACTCAACTCTAGTCGGGATCAGTCCTAGAAATATTTGGACCGAACCGAATCGATCTTCAGAAATTTCACCCCAAACCGAAATCTCCTCTAAGATTCCCTCCATATCTCTTTGTACTCTTATATTGTGAGCCTATCCCAAGTCCAAAAGTATGATTCGAACCATTTGTTGCGCGAACCACCCGAAGACAAAACATGTTTGTCAAAAATCGATTTGATTAGATACCCGTAAGTATATGAATAAGTTACATTTTCTCTTATCAATTGTAAGGTTTACATTTAAAATATACATCCCATTCATTTTACATATCAAAACCTAACTTGTTCACATGGCTATCGGAATTTGATCTTTCTCACATGCAATATTTTTTTTTTTGCGTGTTCTACTACATGAACAGTTCGGACGATAATTTCGATTCCACAATGAACACACAAAATACTAACATAGGGTTATAGAAAAAGATTGGATACGCCGAGAGAGAGAAAGAGAGCTGATCTCCATAATAAACACACTCCTTATTACGGTAGGACTAGGCGCTGACCTTTTAGAATAACGGTGCTAAACACACTCTCTCTCCTCTCTCTCTCTCTCTCTCTCCTCTCGTTCACTTTCCCTACTGGGAGGAACCTTTCCAATATAAAAGTACAAAGTACAACTACTACTAGCAAACAGACGCACACATAATCTCCTTCTTCATGTTCCACTGATCATCTGAATTTTCCCACAGGTTTTCGCCTCTGGGTTTCAAATTTTAAGACTCGTAAGTCATAGTTTTTTTTTTTCTTGATTTAAGCTTCCTGTTTTTGTGCTTGTACATTCTTAAAATCTATTTTTGCTGAATTCTTGCCGTCCTTTATAAACTTTAATCTTCCTGATTTGGAAGTTGTTGGAACCTGAAATTATCGCCTGCTATTCTGATTTGTTGTTTTTTGGTACGCATTATTCTTGTTGCGCATATTCTGCTTCTCCCCTGCATCACTCTGCCTGATACTAATAGGCTCTGAATTTACGTTTTTGATCCGAAAATTTTTGTCAAAAGGTAAGCCGCAATTGTAAGAAGATCATGTGGATAATGTAGACCCGAATGCGGTCGAATCCTTCTCCTTCAAAAGATGCATAGGGAGATGATAATGCCAAAACTATTTTTGTTGATAATGCCAAAACTGTTTTTGTTTGTGCCAAAACTGTAGTGCATAAAAGCGTTGTACCCCACAGTTTTGGCATTAGCAACACCCTAGTTTTATGCAATATAGATTTGGCGCAGACAAAAACAGTTTTGGCATTAGCAACACCCTAGTAGTTATTTATAGTTTAATAGTAGGTAAACCCAATTGCCTGTTGAAGCATCTCTAGCAAAGCCCTAAATCCTAATGATACGAGGTTGAACTATTTAGGGTAAATTTGTTACCACCAATTTTGTTTCTGAATTTGTCATTGAATATAAAAGATTCGGCTGTGATTTTAAAGGAGCAATGACTAGCTGCTTGACATGGGTTCCCAGATAACTACTGGTTTTGGGGGAAATTTGCATTACTATTGTGAAGGTCTTCCAACTTTGATGACCTTATTTCAAGTCTTCTCATTCGTGTTTTCCATTGTATTAGAGGAGTTCGTTGAATTCGGGAATAACATGTGTTGAGTTCAGTTGTTTCTTGGTATCATCTCCATTTAGTTTGTCTAAGGTATTTATTGTGAGTTGAAACCGTCTCCATCGGTTTTGCGTTTATTGGTTTCATTACGTATATGTTTAGCCTTGAGTTGACCTTCAGGCTTCAGCATTGTAGCTGTTTCATGTGCTTCTTGTGTTTCTTTTGCTTAGTTATAACAATCAGAATGGCATCTTGCTAAATATAATGCAAAACACATGCTACTTTCCCTTCCTTTTTGATTCATGGGATTATGCATGGGGTTTGACTACATGGGACCACTTATGACGCACAGATACGGTCACGGGAAGACAGGACGCGAAACGGCGTTACTAAAAAAAAAACGTAAAAGTTGGATGTGGATACCTCCGGAATATGTTTGTGGAAGATGTATGTTTTTATATCTTGTACGTGTATGAACTTTTTAAATTCCTTGCGTTGAATACAACAATTGGTGGCGAGTGTGCATATACATAGATGGGACAACTGATCCCATAAAACGTAGGTTATACGATATCGCGGGAATTGTGGTATGGCCGTAAGGGGTACTCCCCTTAGTATAAGTCCGATGGTATTACTCATCCTGATTTATTAATAGTCTGACCAACCAAATTGAGCCTTAGTTCTTTTCCTTTGACTTGAGGCGACAAATACATGCATTAGTGCTAACCAAGTGTTCATTTGAAATGGATGTTGCAGGTGTCTATTGGTCCTTAGTTGGGCAGCAAAAAAAAAAAATACACTTTTGTTTTCTCCTTCCCAAAGATCTCAAGTGTTTGCATTTAGTGAGAATTTTTGGTGTAAAGGTATGGATTGGGTTGCAGACCTACGCCAGAAGTTTGAAACTTTATGCTTGGAGGTGGATGGTGTCATCCAAGAGGTACTGCACTTATCTTCCCCTTCTTTTTCCCCATGGAAACTCCTGTCCTTTTTTTTAGAGTTCATGCAATTGTTTATTTTATCTTGCCGACATGTTTTTCTAGTACATGAGAAAAGTTAGAAAAGCCACAACGATTGAGCAGCTCCCCTCCTCCTCATTTTCATCCATGACCCATACTTCTATGACTACCTGGAATTTGTTTGAGTATCTCTAAGAAATCAGAGTATAACTGGACTCTGGCCTTGGTAGGAAGTTCTTGAACAATGCCTTTGTATTGTTGCCTATGAGTCATGCTACAGATTTGGTTAGTGAGACTACTAAAACTGCTGTTTCTCAATTTGGTCAGTCAACAGGAAACCGTTAGACATGCTGAATGATGGCCACTTTTCTGTCACCTTCCAGTAAATTCGTATATCTACTGTAGATCTCTGTCTGCCTGGCTTCTTACCACGGTATAAAGGGGAATTCTGGGCTTGTTCCTACTGACTGAACAACTGATTATTCATGATTCCATACGGCCTTCAAATTAGAGAAATATTATGGTAAAACTTTGTTCGAAACGAACACTTATGACCTTCAGCTCCATGCCTTGCAGTAATGATTCCTCTGGACCTCTAGCGTTACGTCCTTAGCCAGGGATGGAGCCACCAAGTCATTGGTGGGGATTGGCACAAGTATACTAACATAATTATCCTATTTTGTCCCACAAACTTCAAAACCTTAATAATGGCCCCTTCCCTTCACTTCTGTTTTATATCCATTTACTTCACTTAGCTTTCTCTATAGAAAACAAAGCCTTTTGGCTTTTGCTCATTTAGTAAGAGATCCTTCTAATAGTTTTCTCGTATCTTGCTATCTGGGAATTTGATTCAAAGTGACGTTACTATTTCCTGTTTGCCATTATATTGCTCTTTTATTGTTTAAATTTCTGTAATTTTTCTCCCCTCCCACCTCAAAATCCTGATTCTGCCACTGTCTTTACCACAAGAGTGCTGTCCATAGGTCATATTATCTGGTGGACTGGAATTCACTTGACTGCCTACTGCTCCATTGCATGTCTTTGGTTTAGAACTTTTTTGTTGATCAACCATTTCCTTATTTTCCGATCGGCTGGGAGCGACAAAAGAAAGATATTGTTGTTTCTTCTACAATTTCGGACCCCTAGTAGACCTTTCTGTAGGATTCGATCTCAGATGAAGTTCTAACCATCTGTAAGAGAAAAAGGAACGAATGGATCTTGTAGGATTCCAAAAACAATATCATGATTATTTCCCCTTCATGAGGTTGAATAGTTAACTAATTTTGAGGTTTGCTAACATTGGGTCATTAAGCTCCTGATGCTGCTAATGAGTCTCATGTCAAATTATCTGGTTACTTGGACAGGACACATTTAAATATGTTGAACAGCAGTTGCAGGCTGTGGGTGGCAACATTGAACACCAGGTGCATACAATGGGTGCCAATATAAAACAACTCTGTTCAGAGTTTGTGCATGATGTGCTTCCTGCAATTTCGCCAGATTCCATTGAAGTTGCAGCTCCAAAATTATCTCCTCAACAAAATAAAAGTATGGATCTCGCCTATTTACTAGAACTTGTGGAAGGGCCGTATAGTGATTCACAGTCGAAGCAAAAGACTGATATTGACATGTGTGAAAATTTGCATTCGAGTGTCTTGGAAAATTCCTCAGTGGAGAAACCGTTGCCAACTGAGATTCCAGAAGAAGATGCCGCTGCAGAGGAGGATACATGTATATCTCTTGAAGAATATAACCCTTATGTGATGGAAGGGGAAACAACTAACCCTGTGAAAATCGTAGCTGATACTTCAAACGAAATGCCATCATCTAATTCAGTTATTTTAATTGAAGCCTCACTGTGTGGAGCTTCAGATATTGGATTTACTTCTGGTGCTGCCTCATCGGCAGTATCTAACAGTAGGTTCTGTTGTCCTATTTTATATGTGTTTCTTTCTTTTTTAACTTAATTTCCTCCTGTTAATTTCTGCCCTGGCTTACTTACACCTCCTACCTTCGATACAGTATCTGCGACAAATTCTTGTTCGGCTGAGTTTGAGTTGTCAAATGAAGTTTCTGCTGAATCTGAGGATTATGTTGCTGTTGGCTATCCTGGTAACTAGGCATTTCTTCACTTCTCTTTTTATTCATATTGTTTCTTTCCTCACTAGGACTAGCATTATTTTACTAATACATCTTCTTGGCATTGTGAGCCATATTTGTATGATAGATTCACAGTTTTTATACTTACTCATTTGTGTTTCAGTCTCTGGCATGTGTTGATTGAAAAATATGGAAACTGTTATATGGGATTACTTATTGGGAATTGGTAGATTTTCTTGGTTTTTAATGGTATTGTGCGCACTTATTTTACGAGTGGCCTTGATTTAGTTGACAGTGTAGTTTGTGTGATTGAAGAATCCATGGCCTTTTTCTTTTGGATGTCTCCCTTGCTGAAATTTCACTATGGGAAATCTTTAACATTCTTAGTGCGTGTTGGATTCTATGGATTTAAGCTGAAAAAGGGTCTAAATCCAATTCTAGAGAAGCTGGGTTTAGGGTGCTTTTCAGATTATATTACAGATTCTAAGCATTCTATAAGCTGATTTAACCTTTTGTAGTAAATAGTACCAACTTTTACTGCAGCTTAATCATACTACCTATAGAAAACATGTTTATCTGCTTTACTGAAACCCAAAATTTATTATATGCAGTAGAAATTGAAGCTATAATCTAAAATCTGTACCCACAGCTACTGCAAACATGCCCTTAATGCTAATCATTCCAATGCTGTGAGGCTCCTAGGGGAGAATTCCCACTGGAGTGGGAAATAAAAACTGAAAAACTTAGAAAAGTATTTGAAAGAGATTACAAAGGCTAACACACCATCATCTCTTCTGAAGTGTCAAAAGTTACGGCTTTCTCGTCACAAAAAAGCTAACCTCCAACTTTTAACCTTTCCTTTAACTTTTAATAAATATGCTGGCTTGGTAATCAATAAAGCAAAAAAAGAAGAGAGGAAATGAAAACTTCTCTTAGTTACTCTAGAGATAAATAGTGAAGAGTTCTCTCAGTATCTAGAGATGTTGGTGCTCGTTTCGTATTAGCAAAGTAATACTTCAATTGCATCTGATCATCTTGTTGGCTTATTGTGGTCCTTTAGTTTCCTCCATTTCAAACAAGCTAGCATGTATTATCTTTTGCGCACCTATTAGAGTTATCTTAGCTAGGCTTTTGCTCTGAAATATTGAAAATGCAGTTCGTAGAACAGGTATTAATTTTCTTTTGGTGAACTGATCCACTAGCAGTGGGAGTTGCGCATGTTTGTCGCATGACATCTAATTACAGATCCCCATCGATTTTCCCAGCTTATTACAAAGTTCTTCCCCACCTTATCATGCATCTGTTAATCATTCAATTTTGTCAATTTATGTATTTCTTGCATAGGGTTTAGTGTCATGATAAATCATAACGTACTTCTTGATCTTGATGATAACATGCATTTTCCTTCAATTTTGAGTCCCAGAAGGATCAGATTATGGTAGTGCAGAAACGTTCACGGATAGTTCTGTTATTGAACCTGGAATGGAAGCCGCCCAATTTCGTAAACTGAAGCTTGATGAGAGCTGTTTTGTGCGGGATATGAATAAACTTTGTTCCGTTTGTCTTACTGCGGCAAAAAGTCGGACTTCCAAGGTGCATCCATCTCTCTCCGGTGAATTTAGTACTGCATGTAAAATTTGGTACCTTCTTAGTTTCTGTTTGTACGTGTTTAGAAATCATTAGTATAAATATTCGTTAGGATATAAGCATGATGGACTTGATGCAGAGTTCTTACGTCACTATTTTCAAAATTGATTAATTTCATAGCAAGGTTGTTTTAGGTAGAACTAAGTTAGTCTCCTCCATGGTTTTCATCTGTTACTAAAATTTCTTGTGTTCCCTTTCAGAACATTAACTCCTCTTTCTTTTCTTTTTTTTGTGTGGGTAATTTCTTTCAGAACATAACTCGTGAGGCCTATACCACGAAAATGAAACCTACAAAAGAGCATGAATGTGGGCAAGCACCCAGGAATGATCTTGATGCGGGTCAAAACCAATGCAAAGGAGAATGTTTAGGGCTTGGAAAGAAAGTGGAGTGCGGGAATCATGTTTTCTGTGATTCTGACTGGGAAATTGTTTAGATAATTTATCTTTCTGCAAATAATTAACCAGGCAATTTCAACTGCGGTTTTCATAGTTTCTTTAAACAAAATTGTTGGTAATCCAAGTCCAAGGTGTTTAAGACTTGATGAGGATCCACCCTTTTTTCAACAGATTTATAGCCAGTTTTGTAAGTTCGGAGAGCCCTTGTGTTTAAAATAGCATTGCAGTCTCAAATCTCTGCAGTACTTGAGGTCCTTAATCGTTGCCCTGCGCTTTTGACATGCTTACGCGTGGACTAAAATGATGTTTTTACCTTGTTCATGTGAAGAGTATCTCCCATCATATTGAACACCTCAATGCCATGGCTTTTCAAGCAGCAGCTAAGCATTCGAAAAGACTGCGATGTTAATTTCATGTTCTCATTTCCTGTCATAGCAAATACAAAACAAATGTTTTGCTCATATTTGAAACTACGGTACTTTCCTATCTGTAGACCTCTCATTAGTTGTACATGATATTTAACGTGGCACGTACTCATAAAAGGGACTAATAATTTGGGACAGAAGAGTATTTGATCGGGAGTAAACTATTAATTCATCTCAACTGTAATCAATGTGGGTACGGGGCGGGTGACAATATGGGAGTACGGAATACTAAAACATAAACCAAAAGAAAATGCTAATTTCTTTCCCATTTTTGGCCCACATGCAACGAAAGAAAAAACAAGTAGAGAAATCACCCTAATCAGAGCGAGGTTGGGGTGGGGCGGAGAAGATGGTTGGGGTGGGGTGGAGAAGATTGCCATCCCCTGTTGGGATGTAATTTGAATTGAGTGAAGACAATAAATCTTTTCGATTGGCTTTGTTAGAGATCAAGGCATTGTGCACATTGTCTTATTTGTTAGGTGTTTTATTTAATTATTACAAGAAGAATACAAGTGTCCGAATTACATTAAACGGGATATAAGCATACAATTATACTAAGCCCAACTGAAGGCTTCAAGGGAAGAAATTACCATTTTTTTCTTTTGACAATAATCGACTCCCTGCCCTTCCCCGTGAAAGTTTTTAAGAATGTCTAACTAAGCTAACCCAGTTTGGCAACATGGAGTGGAAAACTTGATACTTTTGGTACTACTACAAAACAGTAAGGCTGATAAAACCAACCGAACAAGTTGAACAGTTGATTGATTCTTTAAATTTGGTTTGAAAATTTAACGACTTTTAAAAATATGTTGTTCGGATTTGGTTTGTTACCAAGACAGCGATTTCAAACGTGTTTCAATAACGTGTTTCAATCAAACCAGTAACAAAACGAACGAGTTTTTTTTTTATCAACATTGTATATATCAGCGGGGTAGTGGTTGGGTATATATCAGCGGGGTAGTTGTGGGGTATATATCAGCGGGATAGTGGTGGGGTTAGTGGAGGATGTTGGAGTTAGCATAAGAGATTCAGAACCTATTCATAACCATGGCCCCAAATGCCCACCCATTATGAGACTCAAACCCTGGTCACTTCTGGGGAGGAACATGAGCAACCAAATTCACCAAGTGGTTCTCAAACCAAACGAGTTGGACAGTTGATTTTAGTGATGTACTTTGAGCAAGTATGAAGAAGGAGACATACCCAGTGGTGGTTCTGCAGATGCCCAAGTTTTGAGAGTACTTCTCAAAGGTTTAATTTTTCACCGAGTGAGTATCCTGCAATAAGTGGGACCCGTGAGTGGTGTGGCTGCGCTAGTTCCGTCCGGATGTTTGGGTTACGCAGTCGGATCTGGTCTATATAATGGCTTGACTGTAGAGCTGTTGATCCATTAAATTTATAAAAAAAAAAGAGTATGAAGAAAGAGAGAGGGGTGTCTGTAATTTGATTCATTCATCCATACCATACGTATTTGATTGAAAGATTTTTTTTTGAACAGTGATTGAAAGATTCGTTAGCGGGAATATGGCGGACAGTTGTTTGGGTCCCCCGCTTTGGAAGTCCCTCCAGCTTCCATTTGTCAACAGCTCTCTCTCTCCTTTCCGATCCCTCCCCATGGCTTCCTCCCGGCCCTCGCTTCACCCCTGCCACTGCTCCTCCTCAAACCCTAACCCAAGTCAACCATCCTTGCTCGTCTTCTCAGGTCTCTTCTCTTCTCTCTATATCTCTACATTTCTAAATGAAGTTTTTTGTGTGCAAGATTCGTTTTTTTTTTTTTTTCTGGGTCAGCAAGATTCATGTTGTTTTGCAGGTCAGAGAGTGAAAAACCAAAATGTAATTGAAAAAGCCATTTACTGTTGGGAAAAACCAAAACGAAATTGAAAACATCATTGCTGAAGTATAGATTAATTAGCCTAATGTGAGCTTGGATATGCTCTGATGTGGGGAATTGCCTAGAGGGTGACTTTTGAGAGACATCCATCTGCTATGTAGCATGGATATGGACACGGACACGGCCTGAGACACGGATATGCATACGGGACAAGAAAATTCTTAAAAAATAGGGACACGGACACGACATGGATACATCAATTCTTATTAAAATAAGTTGTGTTTTTTATGCAAACAGACACTGTAACCACTAAAACATCTAGGTTAGGATTCCTATCGGATGCATTATGGACCAATGGTGTATGCTTATGAACATGCATGTGCTTTACATTATTTTGACCCGGTACTTTTGAAGTTATAAGTATTGTACCCTGAAAAAGCTTTTAAAGTTAAAGCATCCAACTCAAAACTATTTGGTAACGGGGGGAGAGGCTACCCATGCTCATATACTAGTTTTTGGAGGAGATAATTAACCGATGTGGTACAAACTCCAACAAAAGTTATATAAAAATCACCTTGCCGTGTCCTCAGTGTGTCTCTCAGCTTGTCCCCGGTGGGTCCCACATAAAAGTATTGTAATTTAATGGACACGCCACTTGGCATGTCCCATACCTGTCCCCATGTGAGGTGTATCCCTAGAGTGTCCAACATGAATACGACAATTTCTAGTTGTGTTGGTGCTTCATAATCCATCTTTATTTGAATTTGAATCTCCATTAAGTTATTTAATGGGTGTAAGATTCTTAGAAGTTAGAACAACTACGGTGACGAGTTTTGTACCAAAGATCATTGTGAGAAAATTTTGCGTAGTCATCGAAACAACCATTTCTTACTATGGCAACTTACTTCAGATTTAGTGGTGTATGTTAAGGAATACAATCCCGCATTACTTGGGAAAGGAATGGTGATCACTTAATATGATGTTGGGACCTCTCACCTCATAGCTTAAGCTTCTGGGTTGGATATAGAGTTTCCACAGTCTATATTTTGTTTTTTGAAGTTCAAGAAGCACTTTATTTGTCAAGATTGAAACTCTCCGGGTTATTTTAATTGATAAAAAGTTGTATAGTTTTCATTCGTTCATAGGTCCTCTATTAATGAAGACCATCACAAATTTCTGTTGTCTGATTTTACTACCCTTCATATTTGATAATTTGACAAAACGTTGAGGACTTGAGGGTTTTTTCTTGAACCAATCATCTGACTTCAGACTCGGGCTTGGTAACTAGGAATCTCTGATTATATGGTGCTTGTAGAGGAAGCCCCAGTTCCCCTGTTGGCAGTGTTAGATAGCTTGATATACATAGTAGGGCTATTTCCTAACAAATTAAGCTTGTGAGTACAATTGGTAACTTAACAAGGTATCAAAGCTCAGGTTGGGAGAGATTTTGGTTTCAAGTCTGTTTATTTGCATTTGTTCCTAGTTTCCATTATCCCCCCCTCTTGCATTCTATCACAATTGGTATGGATGTTTGCATCTCCACGTGCAAGATAAGGTTGCACGTGAGGGAGGGTGTTAGATAGCTTGATATACATTGATGGGCCCATTTCTTAACAGCGTAAGCTTTTGGGACAATTGGTAACTTAATAGGCAGATGAGGCTGCTCTCTCTCTCTCTCTCTCTCTCTCTCTCTCTCTCTCGCTCACTCAAGTGTATGTTACCGATCTGTAGTGTCTGCGGTTGATTTGGGGAAAAAAGTGGGATTCTCTGGTGCTCCAAAGTCCAAATATTCTCTCTTTTTCCCCCTACGGTCCTACCTAACCAACACACTGCCCCCTCCCTTCCTTCCCTATGAGTAGGTTCCCCGGTACAATATGAAACATTTCATCTCTATTGTGAAGGCCTGGATAATCAACAAATAAAAATTTGACAGACCTTGCTGAACCCAGGAAATCTTTTGCACTCATTAGCTTCATCTATTTGAATATGGGAAGAGGAAGGTGGCTAGGTGAGTTGGTGATACTGTTGATTGTTCTCCACTTCCAAACTAGCATAGCTCTAACTTCACATAGCCATAACAAGTCCCTGATTTCATCAATTTTTCTATTCGTTTGTTGGTAAAAACAAGAACTTTTGAACGTTGGGTTTATGGTTTTAGTGCTTTTTGGTTATGGTGTTAAGTTCGTTGCATTCTTTTTCCTGTTGCTTTTTTGTGAAGATCTATGATGCTTTGAGATTTATCCAGTAGTTGGATAGTGCAACAGGCGGAACTGCCTTTAATGGTGTTGTTGAAGAGCTCAAAAAGTTAACTACTCGGGTTGCACATGTTCTCCCTGTTTCTGATGATGGAGGAAGCACTGCTGAGATTGTTCGTGTGCTTGGTAAGTTTCCACAAGTACATGGCCTCGTGTTGTTTTCTGTTTGTCCATATTGTGGTGGCCCCGACATTCAAACGGATACCATCCAGTAGCAATAGAGCATATGGGAAGTGCTAGATGAAAACTGGACCTAGCAGTTGAGGTTTCTTTAGTATCACAACATTCTGATAGCAGTATGTTTAGTTTACCGCACTTGGAGAGGGTGTTTGCTTTGTATTTACTTTGTGATTATTATGCTGAGACAATGAGTTTAAGTATGATTTGTTCAGCTTGATAGCACAGTGCAGGATTTCTTATCTCAAAAGTTCGGAAACCACGTTAGAGTTGTCTCCATGTATGAATATATGAACCCCATTTTAGTTGCATTAATATGCTCTGTGTTCTAAAATTGACATACATTAAGTATCTGTTTAGCCAGGATGTCGGGAGATAACTGGATGGGTATGTTTCAGGTGGTCCGGCTGTTGGAGACATAAGGTCAAGATGTTTGAGATTGTCTGACCAGAGCACAGCTGAGGCGCTTGCTGTGCGAAGGTTGCTTGGTCATCGCTTACCTCTTGATGCACAAGAAGCCAAATCAGAATGGTAGGATCACATCTCTTGCTTAGATCTTCTTTTAGATGACCCGTTTCCGGCATCATTTTCTATAATATGTGGTATATTGTTTTGGATACAGCACTGGTATCATATGGACTGTCACCATGCTTCTGGTTTTGGAATGTCTGAAGCAAAATCCAGTTGTGCTTACTCATCGTGCCTAGTTTTACCATAGTTCACATATTATCTTCCGACGTATTAAAGATAAATATCCTGCTAAGGTTGATTGACATCATCTCTTAGCATAGAGCAATTTCCTTAGCCTCTGTTTCTCTACATGATTTCGGTAGTCATTAGAATATAGAGATTGAACCAAATCTGTCTGTCTGTCTCTCTCTCTCTCTCTCTCTCTCTCTCTCTCTCTCTATGTATGTACCTAAAATATCTCGTGTTTTTGCCAGCAGATTCAGAATCACTGTCATTTGTCACTATCCATGCCCCTATATGAAGTTATAGTCTCCTTGTTTGGAGAAAAGAGCAAAGCAAGTACTTGTATGTCCTATTTATTCAGCGTAGCTGTATCTGAGATTCTTAAGTATTACATGTGCATACTAAAGTATGTAGCTGCGAATGTGATTTTGATGGTGACATACTTCTAGGCTTACTATTATCCATATTTTCCCCATTTCATGACTAATGGAGTATGGTACTTATCGTCAATGAGTAAAGAGTTTTACATTTGGATGTAAAAAATATAGCAGCTATATGGTTTCCTTTCTGCTTTGACTATTAACAGCTAGTGGTTGTATGTTTTGTTGTATTCTACTGCTAAAGAAATGGACAAAGGGGTTTAAGACGATTGCACCTCATTTTAAATAATGGAAATAATGGGCCAAGGTGTAACGTTTTTCAACCAAGACATGATTTGTCAAACTATTTTAGCTCAAGGTAGACAGTCATTAAAATTCTTTTCCACAGGTATGCTATAGTGGAAGGCGAACATTTTCTGTGGAACGGTGTTTCGAAACCCTACAGGGAAACTATTCGAGCCTTTTTGGCTTACTTTCAGAATCAGGTTTGCTGGTATCACCAATTGTTAACTATTTGGATGCATCATATCTTGTCATTTTATTTAATGTTTTCTCATTTAGTAACTCATACTAACCTCCTGTGAGGTTTGAATTAAGTTAGATTATCCTCTGAAGTCCTGGAAATTACTTCTTACACCAGTCCCTTGATAGTTTGTCTTTTCAATTCATAATGTACTAAAAGTAAATGTTGCAGCACACTATTCTCAACCCCCTGAACTTTCAACTAAAGTGAGAATATGGATGGCTTCAGCAAAATTAATAAGAGGTCAAAATGTACTTTGCCCTTTATTTATTTCTAGAAGGTTCCAGACATCCTGTAAAATACTTGCTTTGCACCTCATTATCCAAACATTTAAAATCTAACCTATACATTGACCTAGCGTGCCAATATTCTGTTTCTTCATCTCATCATCTGGACATACTACGGTGTTTGGGTAGGCTGCCTTTGCCAAGCACACTTCCAAATTTTAGTTTCGGAATCTAACTGAAGGGCCTTCTGATGTTTGGTTGGACTTTGTGTGTAGATTCTTCTCGCTATCTTCTATAAGTCCCAAATCTTGGCTGCCTGATTTCTTGTGGATGCATTTTTTCTTGCGATTTTAGTAGTTTAGTTCTTGTCTTGTGATTCGTAGTTGTAGTGTTAAATGGCTTGGGATTCTTTGTCCTTCTGATACCCCTGTTGTAATTTTAGGACTGTTGTACTACACCCTTCTGAAGCTTTAGCTGCTATTATGGTTGCAATGTGATTCTCTTTTCTTCCTCTCTTCTATCTTAGGGTAATAAGAGCGTGACTTCTTCACTCCTTTTTTAATTCTGCTTTTTTCATCTGTACTTCCATCCTGTTACTCTTGTTATTAGCTCTTCTGAACCAGTTGGATAAGTGCATGACATGGGAAGCCATCAAAATTTCTGTGTGCAGATCCTTCGTCGTTCCAATGAATCATTTTGTTTCAGCAATGGAAGGTACTTATTTCCTTCTCTGTTTGATTATGAGATTCCATTTGCTGCACTTGAACCAATTTTTACAACTTCTAGGAATTATGTTTAACTACTTTTCAGTTATGAGTAGAAGTATTGTTCCCATTGCCTAATTTAGATTAGTATAAGTTTTCCATAGGAAACTGACTTTGAAGCATGGATTCGGGGTGGATATGTTCACATGAGACAATAATTCTAAAAAAATGTGGACACAGACATGGTGAGGGACACCATCGGAAAAAGATCTATATATATGTGTGTATATTTAGTTATTCATATGTATTCAACAAATACAGTACTAAATATACCCAAAACTGATATTATAATTTGCAATTCTTACCTTTTACTATTTGAAAATTGTAATTAAGAGTCTAAGACGAAGGCTATTAGAAGATTATATACTTTTGAGTTTGTGAGTGAGGGTAACTTAGTCTTGTGTGTCTTGTACTCACACTCTATATATATCATTAATATTTTTGTCAGGGTCAATTAACACTCTTAACACTACTTTTATTTGCAAATTTTTACCCTTTGTGTTTTGAATTTTATACTCTAGGTTATGAAATAAAGTGTTATTTTTCTAAGATGGTCCTTACATTATCCCATGCCATGTAACTTGAGAGACATGTGTCCCTGATGTGTCTCCTGCTTAAAAAACTGTCCAAGTAATTGGATACACCATGTGGTGTCCCATATCTGTCTCTGACAAGTCCAACACTGATAAGCAACTAGATAGGTGTGTTGGTGCTTCATGGAGGAATACTAGATAGGTGTGTTGGTGCTTCATGGAGGAATTCTATCTTTGAGGTGTTATTTTAAAATTTTGTACAATAATTTCTGTATTGGAAAATAAAAAGTTGATTTATTATTAATAAGCACGTCTAAGGAAGTTGATATAATTGTCTTTAAATCAAAGTAGTAAACTCCTGATAGTTGCTTACTGTACGACGTATGGTCGCTTGTTGCATTATTTGGTGGTTATGGGAGGCTGAACGGAGTGGGATTTTCTGTGGTGCAAAGAGACCATGTCTTCCAGTTGGGGTTTATACTTGATGGAATCAAAAAGTTCTGCAATATGTCACTGGAATATGCCCCCATAAGAACCGTAAGAAAGTTGATAAAACTGCTTTTAATTGTTTTTGTAGGGAGGAATAGATGGGAGGTTGGGGATCGCAAGATGTAAGAATACTTATAGGTGTCTAAAGGGAAGGGCGAGTTTTGATGTACTTTTGTGATGCAATAAAATTGAGGGTTTTTGTGTCATTATAGCATCCTGCCGTCCTCTAGTGTTAGTAGGGTCCCTGAGTCTATAAATAGTGAAAAGGTCTCTTATGTTGCTAGTTTTTATCATCTTGAATAAAATATATTAGAGCTTAGTTTTTTTGTATTCCTTTTGGGGATTTTCTCTCTCTTAAGTTTTAACCAATCGATGTTACTCGGCTCACAACCCCAGTGAACTCCCGTTTCCAGAATTTCTAGTATTGTTCCTGAATTCCGTTAATACGGCAGGAAGCAAACGTGATTCTGGGGATTGTTTGAAGAATTTCTAGAAAAACATTAAACTGTTGAACTTATCCAAATATAGCCTCAGGGTTTCCTAGGTGAGCAGGACTTGTCCTACCAGGCTGTGGCTACCACATCATGGCATCACACTGATATATGACCTCGGTTTCTTTTTTCTTTGAAGCATGCATTTCAGAAAGGTGGTTGTAATTTGGTATGACCTAAAGGTAATGTCAGGTCCAACTGAAACTTACAAAAGCTTTTTATAAGAAAGTCAAAGATGGGTTTTAGTTTTTACTTATGGAAGATGGGGAAATTTTAAATAGTGGTGGAAAGAATTTTAGGCTCTCACCGTGGTCACCATGAGACATTGCCAAAATGCTCGCTGGTTACATTTTAATGATCCCCAAACCAATGCCAATTAATGCATTCTCATAAATAACTCTTATAAGTTCAGCTGAAAGTAAAAATATTAAGCAATAAACACCAGCATAGAGGTTCCTTAATAACCGTCAGAGCTTGTCCCACATTGGTCAATTATTACCTCAAAAAGTAGTATATGGGCGACCTCCCATTCATTGCCTTTGGTTTTGAGTAGGATGCTTTAACATGGTATCAGATCTAGGCTTTTGGACAAGACTCTCTTGATTGATGACCCCGCTGTTTGTCCCTTAAGTGCACCTGATCTCATTATGATTCCTATGTTATAGATCCTTTGTTTAGCTCTCTACGTCCGAGGAAGGGGATGCACATGCGGGGAAATGTTAGAGCTTGTTATGCATTGGCTAACTATCACTTCCTAAACTAGTATATGGACCTTGGAGGCCTCTCTTTTCACTGCCAATTGTTTTGAGTTGGATGCTTTAGCAATAGCTATATACGATTTACAGCCTTTGATATTTCTGATTTCAGTTGATTCCTGGTGTGTTCGTCGTACCTAAAAATCTTGTACTCTTACTCATGTTGCTGCTAGAGCTACAATTGTCGTTAATATACCATGCCCTGCGATGCTTACCTATATAGGCTTTCCTTGGTCCTTTTTTGAATGCTTTCAATCAGCTATTCCACCATCCTTTATAGTGTTTTGCTTTTACAATGTCAACTGATCTTCTGTAGATAAGCTATTGGTATTTATATGGTGAGTAGTTATGTTATTTTCTGCTGGTGCCTTGTCATCTTTCATTCGAACCTTTACTGAGTTTGACTCAAAAGAGGTTCTGGGTGTATGTATTTGTTTTCTTTTCTTGTTAATTGTTTTCTGCTGTTGTTTAGTGTCCTTGTTAGTTATGGCTCCTATTTATGATAAGAATATTTCATTGTCAAGTTGACTGGGATGTTGTGGTTGCCGTAAACTAACACCTATACATTTGCAGCATTGGAAATTTTTTCTTTGCAGGAGCACGCATATTCTTTCAGTCTTTAGATGCTGCAATATTTTTGTTTTCACGCGTTTCAGATATTCCTGCTGAAAGTGTGGTCCTCCCGGTGATATCCACCAATGACAGGCTTACGCTGGGCTGTGAATTGTGGGTACGATTATCCACTTTTTTTCTGGATCTTAATCTTAGAGATATGTGCATATTTCCTCTCATAATGTATGGCTTACAGCCTGATATAGAGGTTCTTATTTGAGACCTTGGTTCGGGATTTAAAACAAGTAGTTTGAGCTTGACTTGGTAAGAGTTCCCCTGACCTCATAATCACCCAAATAAAGGAGCTTGAATTGGATTTTGAGGTTGCCTGTGACTGAGCCGCATGTGTTTGGCTCAGAAAGGCTTACCAGCCTTGGGGAACTGACATGATTTTCAACCAAAAACTTTGAAGGTATTGAATCTTTAATAGTCATGAAAATGTAAACATAAAATCGGTCGTAAGATTCACAACCAACCGTATTTCTTTATTCTCGTCCAAAAGTACATTTAGGTCGAAGGAGATTTTTGCAATTGAGCTACTTCACCTCATGCAATAGAAATATAGAAGAGGCATTTGATTGCAGTGAATTGTGATATGATATGCATGTTTTTACAAATTTAACCATGTCCCAAAATGTGAGTCATCAAATACGATATTAACATGCGTGCCATTTCGATTTTTAGTGGAAGCCTACAACCTTAATGGGATATTTTGTTACGTGGACTCGGGCATGAATATCGGTGCGGGATTGTGTCTAATTATCAGGTTCCTCGAATTTTCATTTCTAGGATACTGGGACACACTGGATAATTAAATATGTTTCGATATAATTCCTTTTTGGCAGCTTAAAAGGTGTTTACTAGTTGTCTTAGATCTTTATTCATATTTTCCTGAAATTATAAAATATGCTTTCTAAGTTTGTTGGAAAGAATTGAATGAAATGCAAGCCATGGTGCCACCTGCAAAAAGAGGACAGCATACATGTGACAAGAGTTCTTTTGATTTTTTTTTAGGAGGGGAGGTTTGGGGGAGAGAGAAGGGGTAGCATACATGATGGGACAGTGAGAGGTCATGAAAGAAGGGAAACCGCAAATGAAAAAGTGGTAGATATGCTATATCAGCTCAACTTGGCATGAGCGGAAGTCCCGAGTTCAGTATTTAATTTAGGACGAGACATTATGTAAATGCTGCTAGCTTATGAGAAAACAAAATGATAAAGAGGTTTTTCACGTGTATGTTTGTGTTTTGCTTGAGTCTTAACAGATAATGGTGCACGTTTGGATCCTTTCCTCTTATCTTTTTTTTTTTTCATTCTTGCTAAGTTTTTCTTCTATATATGCTATGAACTATGAAGTAAAGACTGTAAAGTTATAAACAATACTACCTTCTTCTTCTTTTTTTTCCCTCCCCCAATAAAATGTCTGAATGCTGCAGCTAACGTGTTCAATATGGACAGAAACTATCTACATTAGCTACAAGCCTGTCCTATATAGTTTTGACCTATCCTTGGCTAGTTTGAGTGGGAGTTTTACTTAGTTATCTTTACAATTCACATTCTCTTTACAATTGACATTTTCTTTGGTGTAACTATCTACAGGATGGTACCGTCATACGAGGTCAGAATGAAATATCTCATCCATCCAACGGATCCATGGAACCTATAAATAAGGTACCTCTATTATCACATGATGATGTAGTGTGCACCATTTTTTTCATGCTAATACCATTATGTTGCGAGCTCACATTTCTTGGTAGATTGCAAAATTGTAGAAACATTATAGCTAAGAATACTTGCGGATGAGAAATTAAGCTCACCTTGCTGCATACTCATACTGGATGCATCCATATATACGTTGGTGTGGGCGCTAGTTAGAGGGTTGGATGTGGGAATATAATGATGATAGATCCAAATCAAGCTCCTGCTGCTAACTCATTCTTACTACGGGCGGTACACCTGTAAAATGCCTCATAAAAAATTCAATTACATGACTTCCTGCAACAGTACAACTACTGAGCTGGCATAAATTGTCGTTGCAGGGATCAAAGAATGAAAAGCACTCCCTAGGCAATTGCTTTTGAAGACTTTAGAAACACCGTAATATAGCAAGGGCTATTTTGGTTGTGAAAGTCTTCAAGAGTTGACTAATCTTAGTTCCTCTTGTTGTGGTGGTGCATGCCAGTAATCATGATGGATTGTATGGCAGCGATTAAATTCATTGGAATCGGTTTTCTATGCCTTAAGAAGTTAGAATAACTTATTGAGTAATTTGGAAGTAAGGGCTGAAATCCAAATTCTTCCTCTATAAACTTCAGCCATGGTAAGCTGGATCATATGATATTCCCCAGAATTATCACTTGTTGAGTAATTTGAAACCAAGGGATGTATACAGACCTCATTGGTTGGAATTTTTTTTTTCTTTTCACTGTTTCAATTTTCAGCATATCTGTATTCCACTTTTCTTATTAATTTAACTACTGACTTTCATCTGTAGGTAAGCTCTTCAACTCCAGCACTTCCTTCAAGAATAAAGCGGGTGTTCTACATGTCAAGCGAGGGCAGCAATCTATTGCACGAGGTGAATAGTACATCACGTGCTTGTTGGCTGTACCATTTATAGAACAGACGTTTTGTATCGGTATTATCATCCTATCGTGACGTGAATTGTACATCACATGCTTGTTGGGTGTACCATCAACAGTACAACATGCAAGTGCATGGGTACTACCGCTTGTCAAACAAGAAATACACTTGTATACATGTCTCAGTCAGTATTCTGCTACAAACGCCCATGTTTTTGAAGCCACTATTGTCAATTTCGCAGTCTTGCAATTGAGAACTAAAAAGCAAAGACAAGTTTTGCAAAATTTTAGTTTGGTGCCATTCAGATGCCCTATGACTTGCAAATGATATTATTGTTGCATTTCCTTTTGGATGATTGGCATATCAATAACATGATCGGTATTTATCAGCTCCAAGTCTCCACTTTTATATTGGATATGAGTTCCATGAAAGTTAGATGTTAAAGTTCAAAGTTATCATCTTTTTCCCCTTTCTCTGACAAAGTATGTCATAATTTTACAGCCCATAATGCTTAACCTTTTCTTTCAAATAATAAGCAATGAAATATCTCTCACTGTGATGGTTTTCATTTACCATTGAAATTTATTTTTACTTTGTGCTTTTCGTTTTTATTAAATCTTGATACACAGAGTTGCCAATAAAATATGTACATATGTGTGAATGAATTTCGACATACATTTCTATCAATCACTAGTGTGACAAACACAAGTCCGCTGCAAACACAAGTCCACTGCAACCAGCAAGATAAGGCAACTCATACTCCCATTCCTCTAGTTCTGATGTATATAGTGAGCAAAAAGACTCCTGTATTTGTTATGATGGCCTCAGTCCAGGCAACTGGAGTTTGACGAACCAACAATGGCTAGTGGCGTGGTAAATTTTTCCTTAAAGATGGTTGTCCTTTGTTTCACGTTTGTCAGCTTTTTGTTGGACATACTTTACGTACTCCTTATTTTCTTTGGAGTTCATGTTCAGAAATTAAGACTTTTATTCCCCGCGGGTAAAAGCTATAGTGCTATGCTACTGCACTGTTCCTTACCATGCTATTTAGTTGGCATATTCTGCTAATGCATGGATATAAAATTACGTGTTAGTACATCTGTGATTCCTTTTATCTGCTGTTCTAAATAACCTCTGTGGCTTCTGTTGAATAGGTTTTTCCCAGTGTAAACCCCACTGTCCTGGACCAGTTGAGCACTGTTGACAGCGTCATTTATGCAATGGGGTCCCTTTTTACTTCAATCTGCCCATCGCTGGTAACACTACGAACCTAATAGTTCCTTTACCAATTTATCAACTCAGTATGCCCGGCAAAAATGCTTGGGAGTCCTTAATAAAAGAGGGATTTCCCTATTTTTTCTGGGTTCATATTATATTGCCACTGATTTTGTTTGGCATAACTGATCTGATTTAAGAACCTAAAATTTGAAAATAACCATGATCATGGATCTCATTTTCCTGCCTTATTTTGATCCCTTAATGGTTATTGTCCTCTATCTTTTGTTTTCTGCTTGCTACCAAACAGTTTATAATTACTGGTTTGTTATTTATGAGAAGGAAATTGATTTTTGCGCTCCACTTTTTACTGATGGCGCTCCACTTTTAACGTGAAGTTACTAGTAACTTCATGAACAAAGTGGAGCGCGAATATCAAAATCCTTATGAGAAACCCAGAAAAACTCTTAACGGTACTTTATTTTATCCTTTTAAACTATGCTCAATGCTTAGGTTTTACTTGGCATGGGGGAGAGTATCTCGTCACGGTCTTGCCCAAAGGTAATCTTCTACCATGTTTTTAGGTATGTGCTGTTTTAGTGGAAAAGATCTGTTTGATTTGCTGTAGACTTATCTATTAGTTCTTGAACATGAAGAAGCTAACTCCTTCATGATTGATTTTTCTGACAATTTTGAGGCCCTTACTTTGATACTTGGACAGCACTAATTATTTCACAAGGTTGTAGCTACAAACACCTGAAATGGCTGTAAAAATGCTGGCTTGTCGACGTTGTGGTGTTCTCTTTATGAATTTACTTCAATTGTAGGTACTTCTGTTGAATGGTACGGATGACAGAGAGACCTGTGGCTTTTCTGCTTCTTGCTTTGTAACTGCTATTACAGATGCTTTAAATCGTACTTATGGAGGGCCTCATAATTGTCTTAAAAACCAGGTAAATAGTTAGATTGACGTAGTTAATAACCCTTTTTGTGTCAGGTACAATTAAGTTGATGATGTGGAAACAAAGGCAACTTGCATTTGTTTTTGTACTTTCGTTGAAGTTTACTTGTTAACTTATAAACAGGTAAAGTTGCAGCGTTTATTAGCAATGGTTTTGTTGATTGAGCTCTTTGGTTACTGACTCATCTATATTAAGAATTTGATACTGGATTTTCAGAGGAGGGAAAAAAGAAACAACAAAATATTCGAAGCAAAAGGGATGAGTTCACCACTCGTATGGAACCCATGAAAGAGATGCAGAGTGAACTCGCCCTATTGGAAATCCAGTAAAACACAAGATGAAACTATCCTCCTCAATAAGCCAAAGGCTGTTACCTGGGAGCACGGACACTTCAGAGAAGGTTACGTGTCTGTCCGACAAGCGTCGGACACCGACACTTCTCAGACAGTGTCCAATACTCTTTTTTGTGTCCATATTTAAGATGCAAAAATCTTAATTTCGACACATGTCTGGCACTTTTTTTGCAACGTGTCCAACACTTGTTAGGGGTCCATGACTAAGAAACGAATGATCTAGTACGCGATCGACACTCCTTAGAAACTTGTGAATGAGTGAAATATTAGAAATTGAATTATAACTTTCTTATACAAGTTGGAAAATATCATCACATTGTACAAATTACATGCTACGTAAACTCATATGAGATAAAGCATATGATTTAATAAGTAAAGCACTATCATGAGTAGCATTTGGTAGCTATGCTCATGCTTCTATTTATTTTTATGGATTTCTGGAGTCCCGTGAGTCGGTGACCATGTAGATTCTTCATACCTTAATGTATCATATGAATTTTTTAACTTGGGAATTAAACTTATGTGAATGTATAGGCATAACCATAAATTTGTATTTACTTAACTCAACGTATCCATAATGTGTCTGTGTCTTACTTTTTAAAGAAATCACGTATTTCCGTGTTGATATCGTCTCATATCCGTGCCTCTTAGGCTGTTACACTCCAAATTCATTCTATCAAAGTTCATTGATGATCAAAAGATATACATGACTTGTCTTGGAACATCCCTCCAAGCATAGGTAGGAGAAACTTACATTGTCAAGACTAGTAGTTAATGAAAACAAAGACTTCGAACTAAAAAAATGACCGAAATACTTGTAAATTCAGCTGAAGAGTTTCCAAGGACACTATTGAAAAGGGGAAAAAAAGAAAGAAAGCAAAAGGAATCCTAAAGGCACCTCTTAGAAATGTGCTGGCAGCTTTGACTCCCTTCACGAAAATATTCCATTTCTTCCACCAGAAAACTTGAAATCGCAAGCTTTTTGGTAGAACTAGAAACATAGGTCCTACTGTTCACTGCATAGTTGGCGCGGTCAATGGCGCATAAAACTTACTTGTTGGCTTACACCATCAACAGTCATTTTAGGCTCCCTATAACCATTCACCAAGGGGCCAAGGGCTTTGAGATAAGCTCTCATACTTGCATACCAAACCATTTAAAGTGGTGGTCAAGAAACATAAGTTCCTTCTTCGGGCAATCTCCATAATAGCAAATCAGGGACTCGAATTTTGAAAATCATTTGAAAAATGTGAGCAGCCTGGCTCTGATACCAATCGATAAACAGGAAAGATCGCCTTTTATGATTTGCTTCTACTTTGATACGCAACGACCATTATTAGCTAGATAATTATATCTAAAGCGGTTAGTTAAAACTACTTAATCTAATCTTTGTGATTAAGCAAGACCGGAGTTGAAAAGAATAACCAAGCAAGCATAACACAGATATTCATGAAAAACCACAAAGTGAGGAAAAATCACTGGAGGCACAAACGAGTAGCGGATACAGACAATTCTTCTACAACCAACTATATGAACTCTCCATCTTGGCTAAGATCCTTTCCATTGAATCCATGTGAACTTGCTTCCAGTGTTATCTTCTCTTAAATTTGAGTCCTCAAACCTTTGATCTCTTCACAGGAATCCTCCTAGATCAACCTCCAATGCCTTTGAACTGCATCAAAGGGCTTCTTGAGTTGTTGATTATGAAAAATCAAACTTGAGAGAAGCTATTTAGGCACATAGATCTCAAAATCTCATCAAATCTCTCAACAATTCAATCTATAGATCCCACGAGGTATTTCGCTCTTCAGAATTCTGTGGCTGCTTAGATTGTAGGTTATGAACGTGTGTCGTCCTAGTTATGGACAATTTGTAAAAAACATAGGTCGCTTGAGTGGTCCAACCGATTTCTTTGTTTTTAGGCTTTTTCAGTCTGCAGTGCCTTGACACAACACTGAGATATAGAGTATGTCGAAAGGTCGCTCGAGCGGCTAACTGCTTGCTTGAGCAGTCAACCAATGTACTCTGGATCAGCTTCTGAAACATTCCTGCCCGTACTCTGGTCTTCACTCCAACCTGGGAACTTCTGAACCTTGATACTGAACTTGTCTGGATTAGTGTCAAAGAACAAAAACTAACTTCTATGAAACTAGAATGGATTGTCATATACATTGAGAATGGATTGTCATATACATTGAAAATGGATGGCCAGCAATAAATATGGGGCTTATTTGGAAATAATACGACCAGTCTCTTTTACTTGTTTATATACAAAACACCATATATTTAAGTTATGAAAGTCATCGTTTTGTGGGACTTATGTATTTGTAGAAACTTCTTTTGTATTTATACTGTCGTCGTTTTCCCATGCAGCCAAGTCAATACATCAACACGCTTTTGGTCCCCAAAGATGGTCGCATTCCAGTAGACGTTGACCGCTTGGCTGCTCAAGGAATCTTTCACGTAGTATGTATACTTTTTACCATCTCTTAGAATATCTGATGGAGAATATACCAACATGTGTTTGCCTGCTGTGAAGAAATGTAGCTTTTGATAGAGAAACATTACTTTATACAAACTTGTATGAATTGAGGTGTACGATGGGTTTCATAGTTCAGCCTTTTGATCCCAATGTAGAAGGGCATGAGATCGCAATCGCAACAGGGGCAAATAAAATCCACGTTTTTTTAGTTGTGTTCATTACTCCATACAACCAAGTATATAGTATGAACTGACTGTAAAGTGTGATACAACGAAACAAGTTTTAAACAGTCTGAAAATTTTGTGCCTTGCAGAAAATATCTTTAAACAGTATGAGCTCAAAATATTTATCTGCCACACATATAGATGGAGTGTAAATGCCATAACTACTACTTTCACTTTAACAAGTACTTCAATCATTCATGTAGATGATGTTACAAGAACGACTTAGGTGTACTTTATGAGACTAAAATGCAATGTTTTCTCCCTTTTTAAATTTTGTTCTTAAGTCTTGTTGAAAGTTATAGTGGGTAGCTTGTGAATGAAAAGCTACTTTCACTTTTATGGGACAAAAAGTCAACCATTGCTATGACAACGAATTGCGTGTACCATAGCCACTCAAAGCACATTGCCATCAAGTAGTAGCAGACGTCTTCGTGTTCAAATACTTTGGGGAAATGTCAGGTGTCCCAACAGAGTATGGAGTGATAAAATAAATGTATCTCATGTTAATTTGTTAATCATGGTAGTTCCTATGCTGTTTATTTATGTGTGTTCATAGATAAATCATGTGAAGTGAATGGCTTAGACTTCTAGTTCTAGCTCTTCATTTTAGTACGGATGATAGGTCTCTTACTCTATTTGGTAATGAATGAAAAGGAAACTGGCAAAGCAGAAGCCCCAACTCCACCTGTGTTTTTCAGCAGTTTCTCAACCCCTCTGTTGGAGGAACTTCTTCCCTCGGTTTTTCATTAACTCTTGATTAAAACTACAATCGTTGAGGCAAAAGCCAACAGTATGTGCTTTCGGTATTAAGATCCGTGATTATGAACTTTCTTTAAGAGAATGGTTAGAGATCTAAATAATATAGCCCTTGGAGAAGAGTATTTCATATGTAGAAAGCCTTCAGGTGGTGGTCATGAAGTATCTCATCTGTGTCCTCCTATTCAATAAGTAGCTGCCTAATTTAATAGAATAGTATCTGTACATTGTAAATCAAACATTTTCCTTAACGTTGCATAATGTTGATGAAATACTTCCTTAGGGTGGTGATCATGAAGTAGCTCACTGGTGTCCTCCTTTTCGTTAAGTATCTGCCTAATTTAGTAGAGTAGTATGTGGACATTGTAAAATTAAGATTTTCCTTAACGTAGCATCATGCATGATGTTGGTGAAATTTTTTATTTTTTTTCTTTGTGCACAGCTAGACAAAGTGTCCTGATTTGTATCTTGCAGATAACTGTTGACTCCATTCATGACCCAAAAGTTGGTGTAATTTTCCACCCTGAATCACTAATTCAAGCCCTCGGTGATTTGCTATCCTGGGAAGATGCACTGTAATGCACGAGCACTAATGTTGCTGCCGGCATTTAATCACTCTTTGATCGCACAAATGAAAAGCAAGGATGATCTGACTGAAATCTTGGCTAGAGTAGGTCTTCCTTCTTTCTTTTGTTAATTAATACTACCTCTGTTCCACACAAAATGAGGACTTGAAAATAATACATCTTTTTCAAGAAAAAAACTCATTTTTTTTTCCATAAATTAAAAGAACTTATTGATATCTAGTAAATTGTTGAAAGAAAATTGAATTTTTCTTGATATTTTTTTTTAATTTTAACTCCTTGTTTGCAGACCGGACAAACATTTTGGAACAGAGGGAGTACTTGACTGCGATTAAATAGATCTACTGTTTTACTCTCCACAGGATTCTGCAAATCTACTTGTAACTGATGGTTAAAATCTGGCAATATTATCTCATGCTACAAGTTGGTTTGTCTCCCACCGTTTGGAATGCACATGTGGGCTATTTATGGCTCAAAGGAACTCATAGCAAAATCTGTCTACCGGAACTGCATCTGCTTGAGAAAGTATTGGAGGGGTAATTTCTATTGTGAGGCTTTTAACACTCAGCAATATTTTAGTGTAGATTCTTTTCCGTATATTTTTACTTCAGCCATTAAAACAAGAGGTGTGGATTCCCTCCTGTAGAATTACGAACGGGGAAAGCATGATTTGTAGGAAGTCTTGAACCTTGTTTGATAGGTAGATTACCACATGGTCTGTAAATTTGTGCTTGGAATTTTGTTTCTGCAAGCATTTGAAAGAACCATTTATATCTTCGCAAGCATGGTTTTCCTCAAGTACTTGGATTCTTTTCAACCCTATAAATAGTTGAAGTTTACTAGTCTCACTGATCACTTGTAATGGCATGAAATGCTGGAGGGCTTGCAATTTTCGGGTGGCTGGATTTTAAGAAGACGATTTCCCTTTATTCCATTAACAGTGGGGAAATGAACCTTACAGCATTAATGATTTTACCAACACCAGACTTGAGTACATATAGGTATTGGTTGACATCTTTTTCTTTTTCCTTTTGAAAGAGGTATTGGTTGATATCTGTAGCTATCATTTAGTAGGGTAGGAAGCTTCCATGGCAATTCCACACATACCTTCCTTAGCATCGATATCTCTCTGCATCCTCATGTATCCATCCTCGCCCCAGTGGGTTCCCCATGAGTTCTTTATCAACAATACTTCAACCCATTATCACTGATGTTTCCATAACCAACCACTGTAACGCCATGGTCCAAGCTGGTGCCACATTTTCCAGTGAACACACCACTCGAATAGAACTGGAAGTCACTGCCACTAGCATCGACGGTGACTGCAACTGGTTGGTTTGCTACTGCCATCACAAGCACCTCCTCACTGTTAGCTGGAACGTTTTCATAGCCGGTGATCTTAGTCACTGGTTCGTCTTCTATCTTGGCGTTGCAAGTTCCTTTTCCTCCAGAATGATAGTTGGCTTCCGTAGTGAGGCCATGTCGTTTTATGAATTCAAAGGCTTCATATGTGGAACCATCATCGCAGCTAGGGTTCCCGCTCCTATTGCAATCCACTATCTCCTGCACTGACAAGGTGAATAACTTGCCTGTTTTGATCTTTGTTATCCCTTCCACAGCATCAACTGCAGAGACTGTCCAACCCCCTATGCATTGTTTTCCATCATGTTAGCTCCACAGAATAGCAAAGAATCTAGGAGTCACGAAATACGTTATCTAGCTTATGGGACTTACCGCATGCTCCGTCCCCGACGGGACTAACTGCTACTTTCTCTCTCCAATCTATGCTCAAAGGCACCGCAGTGAAATTCATGTACCTGAAAGAGGTAGCCTGCAATGACTCTCTCTTAGAGAAGCACCTGTATGTACCATGTGATGCCTTGAACTCTTCATTAGTCAAGTCCGCAAATTCATTGACACTGAGTCTGTATGGCTTGTTCCCCGCAGTATTGAATGAGTCTATGTACTCAACATTAGCCTTAAATATTCCGTAACGCTTCTCCTTCTCCACGGCATCTTGATAACTACGCCCGTAACGCGCCATCCACTGTTCGTGCCTCTGTGTTAGTGATGTGTCGTGGATTGCACGCGATGTGGCTTGAGAACAGTGTACAAATAGTTGTTGGCACTTTGATGCCATATTTCGATAAATGCTTATGTTGGGATTTTTGGTCCCACAAAATGTAAAAGCACACCCGAAAATTACTAACTGCACCTAAAGTTTTACGTAGTTCGCCACCCGAATTGCCTACCTCCATGACCAAATGTAAGTTTTTAGTATATTGAAGGAACTGCAATGGCCGAAAATTACTACCTTTAGCTCAATATATTTGCTCTCAAGTCTCCACACATCCGTTGCCCCATTGTGCTAAATTATATACTAGAACACACAAGTGGGTCATTCCTTTTTTCTTCTCTCTCTCTCTCTCTCTGATGAGTATGATTGGCTCATTCTGGGGCAAGACTCCAATTGTTCTTTCATAAGGAGCCACCTTATTGGACTCCGATTTGCTTCACATTTGTTTTGTCCAAACTTTACCAATCAAAACCGAAGTTGAATAAGTTTTTAGTCACTTTATTTCTTTCATTAAACAAATGCAAGATGGAGTAGTTTTAATGAAACAGGAAGCAATAATAAAAAAAAATCCTCTCACTTAAAACAACATCGATTGAAGACGCATTCTTTGACGAAACAATATGAATAGCATTATAAGCCCATCCTATTGAATTGTTCTCTTTTCCATCACGTAATTTAAAATGTAGTAACTTTATTCAGGCATTCAGCCGCCAAAAATCTTTGAATTCGAATCAAGACGTTTTCCTTTTTCAAAAGGATAGAACTGAACAAACTACTTGGCTAGTGAATTCAAATCCGACTCTGACGGTGTAAACCTCAAAAGAGAACTTATTAGGATACAGAGGTAAACATCATGAAATATCTGACCAAACTTTCGTGATCGTGTGAATCAGTGAATGGTATTGCTAAACCACAATAAGAGGAAGAGAAAAATAGTAGTAACAAAATAGAAGCCTAGAAAACCAAAATGAATAAGCCTAAGTAAGAATTCGTTCTTTCTTTCCCTTGAGCCTTGAGGAATCCAAAACCCAAACATAGCCTGATAATGGAAAGAAACCGCCTGTACCTGAAATTTTTTCTTTCAGAACTTTCTGGGCAAATTTGAGCGACATTAAAACTATCTAGTTGCGGTAGAATCTGTCAGCGGGAGCAACTTGTCAGTGAAGGTTGAATAGTTTTGTCCTACCCAAATGGTCCACAAGCTCTGGGTTCCAATGTCTCTGATCTAGAGATACAATTGCAGATTCAGTCGTGCTCCTAGGCAAGGTAATAACTTGTTCAGTAGCTAATTAAAGCTAGAGATCCTAGAAGTAGTATAAAAACATTACTACATCAATGAAGATAAAAGAATAGATTCATCAACAGAACCACAAAAAGCGAGTAGACAACCAAAGTGATTATTGCGAAGAAATTAACCTCCTAACTCGAGTTGTCAGTCAAATTAGTAGGAACGCTAAAAGACTCCAAATCAAACTCAGAATCGTCAACAAAGGCTCTCTCATCTCGAATTTGTGTTTGCACTTGGTTTAATAGCAAAATTCAAACAAAAAATTTACCAATTTACACAACAGAAGGGAGAACACTTCAACGATCGTTTAGACGGGAAGACTGAATTCCAAGTTTCCAATCAGCAAAATATTTCCCTGAATAAATTCAAGATACATTAAAGAAGAGGATAGACACAATTTCACATCTAATTAGTACACGTCATGGGATTTAACAAACCAAAATGGAATCCAAACAATGATGGAGATCAAGAACGTTTTCCACTGTTGGGGTTGGACTTTGGGCAAAGGACCCATCTTCCCTTTGCACGTCTACGCTTCAACACGGCTCTACCACTGGTGGTAGACATTCTTTTGCGAAAGCCATGAACTCGGGCCAGAGACTTTCGAGACCTGTTCCTTTTGGTTTGCCAACTTTGATACTTTATAGCCCTAACTACTAGACCGCAGCTTTTGCCCCTTCCCAGCCCAATGTTAGAATTCAATCCCAGCCCCTTTGAAAAACCTGAAATTTAAGAGTACTAGGGCAGATTAGCATAAGATTGACAAGGTGAAAGTGAAACACACCACAGCTAAAGAAAGTTTGTAAGTCACAGCACAGGATAGACAGTAGAATGGTAGATGGCAACTTATGATACAATGGGGTTAGGAGTCTATAGTGAGAATATTTGAGTTTCAGTAATTTTCCTTCCCAACCCAACAGTTAGATGACACAACTAAATAACGTGACACGGGAAAGCAATGTGCTCTCATGTTGTTCTCTCTTTTTTTTTGATTACCTCTCATGTTGTTCCATGAAGCAGCATTTATTTACATTCTAATTCTATCAGCAAGCTAGCATGCAAGTCTTCACCCAAGAAAATAAGATGAATAAAGAACCTACCCAAAGAAACACCCACATTTGCATCACTTAGAATACTCTGTAATTAACATCAAGTCATCAACCAAATCCTCTAATTGACATCAAGTCATCAACCAAACCACCATAGTTACTTGTCCAACAAGTCCCACTAGTCCAGTGACGGAACCAGACTATGATGGGGAGGGTCCACTAAATGGTGCTAAAGCGCAACACTAGACTAAACCCATTAAAAGAAAAAGATATATGTAGTTGTCGAAGAAAAGCGACAAAATCTGATGAAAATAATGTGAACATTAAAGAACAAGAATGCTATGTATTAACAAATAGACTCCCATCCCGTCCATTGTGAGATATTCGAGTCTTTCGTGAGACACATGACACCGTTATTTCTTGGTAATTAATGTGTTATAATCGGTATGAAGTAAAAACACACTACTTGTACCACTAAAAGGATAGTAATCTTTTGGAGGACCGAGAGGCTATGCCTACATTGTCCTAGTTCAACAGAAAAACACGGTCCTAGTTCCATCCCAGCTGGGGTGTAAACAAGCCGAGCCGATGGTCGAGTTCGGCTTGTTCATAAACAAGCTGAGCCCTTAACGAGCTGAGCTATGTTAATTTACTTAACGAGCCAAGCCAGGTTAATTTACTTAACAAGCCTGTTTAAATGAGCTGAGCATATACAGATGAGCCGAGCTTTGGAGTGTTGAGCTCAGCTCCTTTACCAAACGAGCCTAAAACTCAAGCTCGAGCTAAGCCTTACTGAGCCGAGCCACGAGCTAGTCACGAGCAGCTCGGTTCGTTTGCAGCCCTAAACCCAGCCCACTAGAAAGCTAAAACCTATCCAACCACCAAAATTATTCTAAATTTACAAACACCCATATCCAATCACATCCTGAATCAAAGCCTCCACCAACATAAACTTCAAAACATTCTAGAACAATGACAAACCCATAAAACCAAAAGGACCAGAAAACAAGAAATTATCAAAATGAAAAGCATCTGAGGATTTTCCTCATTGAACAAAGGATGACATGAAAAGGGTAAGGAATGGGATGAAATGTGTTGCGTACCTGAGAAAGGAGAAGTGGAGGAGAGAGAAAGAGGAGTTGTAGGGACAAAAGAGCGGTAGAGCATCCCAGGGCGAAACTGGGCGGTGGCGACCATACTCACAGACCTAACTGAGCTGAATCTTCTGAGCGAAGCGGTTGGGGTTAGAGTTCGTGTAGAACTCCATGTTCCCATCGATATGCAAGCCATTCTCTCTCTCTCTCTCTGACTTCCTCCCCTACCTTATCTTTGATTGCTGCCCCCTTATCGACTCGGCACAGACCAGATGAGGGTACAACAGTAATTTAGTTATACAATTCATAGTTCTATACCATTTCGGACAGGTACCGGTTTTTCTACTGGTACGGTACGTACCGGTACCGGTATCTTGTACCGTTTCGGATTTACCGCAACTACAATATATATAATAATTATTTATAATTATAATTCAAAAAAATCCCCCATATCATACAATTTATCATAAAATATCTCTAGTCCCACATTGCTTAGTTACAAAACTCTTTTCCACTTTAAATGACTTTGCACACTAGTGAACTTATGAATAAGGATCCAATGAGAGGTCTTGTGCGCTCGGAAAAATGTGCCGTGGCCGAAGGCAATTTGAAAAAATTGATTCGGAACCCAATTAACCGGGTGCGCGTCACGGGTTATTTGTGCGTAGGGTGGTGCAAATCCGAGATTTGAGCCTCGCGCACGTAGTATGGTTAAGCCCATGTTTTGCTAAAATTTTGAAAAAAGTTCTTTTATTTTTTTGGAAAAAAAATCCTGAAACGTTTTTTTTTTTGGGACCAGAAAAGAATAATGTAACGTAAAAAAAAATAAAAATTACACTCTGAAAAATTTCGGCCGGAAATTCCGGTATCCCGATACCGGCCGGTATTCCTCGAAAAGTCCGGCACCGACCGGTAAGGTCCGGTATTGGGACTAGAACGAAATTGGGGGGTTAGGATACCGGTTCTTCTTCAAAACGGTACGTACCGGCCGGTACGGAACGGTATCAATAACTATGATACAATTATACACATGGCTTATTTATTTCTTGGAGTCCTTCTATGGTTACACATTTACACACCGCCTGTATGGGATCCATCTTGCGGTTTCACACAAATAATCAAGCCATTTAATTTATTATTGTGAAAAATTAGTTCAGTCGGATATCGGTAAAGCTTGGTTGAAATTGAACAAAGAATTTATAAAGCCATTATATATATCCAAATGAACTGATTTTTTTATAGAGTTTCTTGAAAATACATTTTTACCAAAGTGAGCAGCTTCAATCATTTATGCGGAACCCGAGATAGATCATACACAATGCAACGTGTCATTGGTGTACATCAAATTGTGTACCCAGAGTTTAAGGGAATTGATTTTCACACTCTTTTTTTTATCTTTATCTACATGAATTTACTATTTTACCGTTATTTCAATACACTTTTCACACATTTAAGGACGATATTGTAAATTTATGTAAATAAAAAAAGAAGAAGAAAGAATGTGAATAATTAAAAGTGAAGTTAGAAAATCATTTTCCTAGTTTAAATGTAACTTCTTGTCCATGGGTAAATCTAAATTCTACTGGAGTATTGAATACGCATAGTGAACAGTTACTCTGTTGACCAAAAAACAAAAAAAAACAGTTACTCACTCAACAAATGGAGAGTTATCCAACCAAAATACCTAGTTGGGTAACGAATTCTCTCCGGTAACTGTTTGGGACAGTTGTTGAGAGGTGTTATACAAGTGTGGACCGCACAAGTATATTTTTACCTGTAAGAATATGATGTATCGTGAAAAAAATATGCACTGTCCAACACTATAACTAGATAAGATCTCAACCATGTTATCGAGTCTGTAGCACCCCATTTTTAGGGTCTGCTTAGTTGAGGAAAGGAAAAGAAAAGAAAAGAAAGTGTTGAGGAACATGAAAAGAAGATTTTATTGTGCTCAATGTTGAATTTTGTTACTTGTCAAAAAAAAAAAATGTTGAATTTTGTTATTCTCTCTCATCTTTTCTCTCAAATCAAAGAAGGGAAGGAAAGAGAAAATTGTTAATTTTTCTTTCTTTTCTCTTCCTTTCTTCAAGTTTCAAACAAACCCTTAAATGTGTTAATTTCGGAAAGCCCAATGAACGCCGAATTTTAAATCCTCAAGTCTTCCAAAATTATTTAGTCAGATTTCCAGCGGGCTATTTTTAAGTTTTCACAATTTGTTCGAGAATGATTTTTGAGAAAATGCCGGCTAAGGACGTGTTTTGATAATTAATACCCGCCAAAACATGCTGAGAACATTTGGACGTGTTTTGATAATTAATACCCGCCAAGAATATGCTGAGAACATTAACAAATGTTCTCAGCATATTTTTGGCGGGTATTAATTATCAAAACATGTCATTGGCCGTCATTTTCCCATGATTTTTTTTAGAATGATGACAAGTTTGAGAGCTAACTAACTAGCCCAAAGGCCTACTTTAAAGCCCAATTATCTGTCCAGTCCATTGAGAAGCCGAAGGAGACACTATTTCTGGGCTTTTGACAGAAATTTCAAACTGGAAGAAGGTTTTGTATTTCTATTTTAGTGTTTTCAGACGTTTGCAAGTGCCATTTTGGGAGCCCAGTATTTTTAAATATTCATACTTGCATTTTAGATAGTTGATTCTAAAATGCATTCTATTAGAATACATTCTGGAAAAAAAAAAAAAAAAAACTGGAGAATGCATAATCCAAAAATCACATCTGGAGAAATTTTTCGGATTCTTAATTATACTTCTACTCACAAAATCCTTCTACAAAATCTATGATGCATGTATCATCCAACGTCCACTTTTACAGATTCTTAAAATTCCATCATCTACAATCTACAATCTCGGATCAAAAAATTAATTGGCTCCCAAACACTCCCTATTAAACTCGATAAAGAGAACATCATTACCATAGAGCAGCATTTCCTTCCAGCTACCAACTATTTCACCCATGTTGTCAGCCAAAATAATGACGCACCGTTATTCTTATTTTCTTTTCTATCAGAACGCTTAAAATTATTTGACTGACATGAATTTGAGATTTTTCTACACGAATGTATTCATAACTCGGAAATTACCTAAAGTTCACGTATGTGTTGATTAAAAAAAAAAACCTACTTTAGGTATGCTATATGTAACTGCACAGCACCAATCCCCAATCCGTAAAGGACGTAGCGAATTCCCGGGAGAAGAAAGCGAAACCTTCCGTTCCTATACCGAGTTCCATCAACCCGGCTAATGGGTGTTTTGACTTTCGGCATTTCTAACCTTATTATTGCATGGTTAACAGGTGAGCAGATCTACGCAACTAGGTGGAAGAACAATATACTTGCGTATTATGACAGGGGATGCCACCGACAATCTCTCTGTAGATCGGTGTCGAACGGCTGATTCGACAGTTTATCTTGGCACAGACGGGTGGGATTGGATCTGGACGCATACAAATACGAACCATCTATTACTCAGTTATGATTCGACCCGTCGATTGCTGAGATGAACGGCCGGCTCGACCGCTCTGCACCTGCTCTATAGAGAGATGCTCGGCAGCATCCCCCATTCCCGTATTATCTCTCTCTCACAACTTTCCAAATTGGTAGTTTAGGACCTAGCTAGGGGTTGTTTGCATCGTTGCAAATCTACTACATCCAAAATATCGGTGATCAATGCAATTTAAGCAATTATCTACCGCTCGAAACTATTCAATTCCACTCATCTAGGCGTATCCGTATCTCTTGTGCCGTATAAGTTAGTGTGAAATGACTCAAATATTGCAAGGGGGAAATGGCCAAATTGCTCGGCGGAAGAGGACGTGTAATATCATATGTGAGTGATGATTGATAGTGCACAATTACAAAACTCCAATTGCATGGTCCATGGGGGATATTTACAAGCAGAAGGCAAGGAAAGCTATGTCACTTGTGCAACATGCCATATGTTATTTATTTATTTATTTATTTATAAATAACTCAAGTATCGGGATTAGCTTACGCTTAAGCTCAACTAATTATAGGATCCAATCTCATCGCCCATTTATGGGTAGTCTAACTAAAGCTGTAACAAAGCTCCGTATAGACTAACTCTGAAAGAGTTGATAACGCGAAATGTTTTCAAACCTAGGAGAAAGTAGTCTCAGGCCTTGACGGCTAGCGAGCGCCAGCTGCCAGTTGCAATCTCAGTGGCAAGTGGGGCACCAGCAGCCAGCTAGAAGCCCATTCTTCCAACTGTGGTCGACTGCCCACGTAGCTCATTTTGAACTAAGCATGATGTTCTCTCCGGAAATCATCCCCCCAATCTTCCAACTTTTGTTTGTCTCTCTTTGGCCCCCCTCCAACCACCATGGTGGGGTGGGGTAGAAACTAGAAAGTGCGAATGTGCGATGAACCCAATTTTTGGAGAATTTTTTATTTGGATACTTAATTATTTTGTTCTTTAACATGTTTTGAAGCAAAGACGATTTGTCAACTCATCATCTCATCCAAATCTTAATCTTAGATTGGCAGTTAAGCACTTGGTGGAACAGTACTCTTGTTGGGCCAGACCCTTATCAATTAAAAGGTGATGGAAGGTGGCATTTTAGATTTAGCAAAACAGCCTCTGTGTAATAATTGCTGAATTACTGATCAAATCAATCAATTACTAAAAACTTTAGACTTATAGCTTGCTACCCACTCTCAATTTTTTTGCATAACCTATTCGCTAAAAAGGAAAAATTGCCTGAATGTTATCACCTCTTATTAGAGCATCAATCTCCAATATAACCATTTACAAATATAGAGAGGGATAAGAGAGTTAAACTATTCATGTTAGTAGCTGTTTGTTTGGAAAGTAAATAGAATTCCTGTATTAAGTTGGTTTAGGCTCATTTAACTAGAATTTTTATTCTATGCCAGTTTAGGCTTATTCGTCTAGAATTTTTATTCTAGGTCGGTTCAAGTTTATTTTCAGTACTTTCCTATAAATAAGGACCTTGTGGGGTTCGTATTGTTTTTGTCCCTCTTGGGTCCATTAAGGAGAGACTCCTTAATTCGGGTGTTGTTGTGAAGTTCTTCATTCCTTTTGTTATTGGGGCTTGATATCAAGGCTTTTGTGTTGTATGTCTCTTTGAGTTCCACCAAGGATTCGTGCTCCCTTTCCGGTTCCACTAGAAATTTGTCCTGGAAAATCGTTTGGTGCTTCGTTGAGAGTTACGAGTATATATAGCTGACTCTTTATAATATCTCCTTGTTCATAGTGAATCCTCTCTTACTCTTCACCCGTAGAGTACGTTCTTACTTAATTTGTATTTGTGCGGAACCATGTAAATCTCTGTATTCTTGTTTTGATTGCTTGTTGGTTTGTTTATTCTCTGGTTGTCACAACATTAGCTCCTACTCTATAACTCCATTTCTTCAAGATTATACTCCATTACTATCGCAAACTCCAATAATTCTTCCATTCTCTTCAAAATTTAAACTGTTATTATCTTTAGTTTTACAAATAAGTATATAGCCAATATTGCTCCCTTATTAAAGACATTATGACTCCCTTCGAATAGTGTTTATTAATGTTTTTTTTTTTTTTTAAAATGTCAAATTCATTTCATAACAAGCCCGAAGGCAATACAGACTCCATTAAAGATACAAGAATGAACCAAAACTACCAAGACTTCGACACAGGCACCCCTTGCAAAAGCGCAAGATCGACGAAACGCCTAGATTAGGAACCAATCTAGGTCTAGGTAGTAGAGAATCCCAACGGACCCCAGCTCAAACCCGATGAGGCGCAAATGGAATCTGGACGGCAACACGACCGTGGACCAGCACCGCGACAGACGAAACAACCACAGCAACTGAGAACCACCACCGAGAAACCCAACGAACCACAACGAACCAAACTCCAAACCATGGAGACTTATTTTCCCACCACCAACACCCATCGGATCTAGGGAAACCAGACTGATACAGACTCGGACTGGAGAACCCAGCCGATAAGCTGGACAAACCGGCAGAAAAAGAAAACAGAACAGAAACAGGAGAAAAAAAAACCTAACCCATCTAACCCTAACCCCAACACACCATTATTTCCTCGCCGACAGCCACTTATCGCTGGAAAAGGGAAGACAAGGTGGAGACATGACGATTACAGCTCACAGGTCGCCGGCCGGAGGTCGGAGAACCCGAAGCTTGGTCACCACGAACTCAGCAAACTCTTGCTCTCAAACCGTAAAAGATACACTAGCGGTGAGGAGAGGAAGAGGAGGAGGGGGAAGGGAGAGGAGGGGAGAGGGAGGGGGGGAGGAGGGAGGAGGAGGCGGTGGCCCCCCTCCCCCAGTGTTTATTAATGTTATGAAACTAATAAATGTAGAAATTATAAATCTTACCCGTTTAGTAAGGAAAGTACTATCTTTCATATTTAGAGGATGATCGCGCTACTTTTTTCTCCCATCTTCTGCATTTGGAGGACAACTCTCATCCTCTCTAAAATGGAAGTGAGTTTTGGAGGCGAATGATCTTCGTAAATATAAAGAAATGAAGAAATGTAGGATAAATCGGAGATGCCCCGATTTTTTTTAAACACACATTTTAACATATCGCGCGAGGTATGAAATTTTCAGTGGGGTGATAATTGATGGAAGGCCATGGTTGAATGAGGGTCTTATCCACATAAAGCAAGTGGAAAATTAATGCAAGCTACTCATTAATTCGGGGCTTTTTGAAAAAGATGGAAATTGACACCGTTGAAAGCATCCTTCAAACCTAATTAATTAAGGACCACAAGACTCTAAAATATGACAAATTCTATGAGGAAACGGTGAAAGGTGAGCTGTGTTTTGCACCTAAAACAAAAACATGCAAGAAAAACAAGATAATGATCGAGAAGAAATTTCAATTCCTCAATCAAGTGATTTTCTGTTTTTTAGTATATTGAATTTCTTCACGATCGCACATTGCACCTAAAAGGTGATGATCCACTTGCCAATGCTGTATGCTGGCCTTGCCTTTATTTTTGGAAAATGACATATGGGTGTGAGCACTCCTTTGATAAAACGGCATCGGGACATCAGCCCACCAGGAAAATGTCGTTATCCACTCTGTTACATAATAATAGTGTACACGAGTACGATAGCAGCAGTATCAACGGGGATTGATTTAGAGGTGAAAACTCAGACTTGGTTGGACAAGTCCGGTTCATGCATGTTCGAATTCCTATAGTTTTTTATGGGACTAGACATGCTTCTAACAACACTCATACGAGGTAAGACCTTAGTTTAGCTCCGGACGTAGGTGCGGTAGACTCTTCCACAAATAGTATAATGTTGTGTGACGGGACAATACTTCCTGACGGAGGTAAGAAGCTAGGTATCATATTTGCAATTCCATTTTTTGTAAAAAGGGAGTATACGATAGCAGTCGCCAATTTTTTTTTTTTATTTGATAACTGGGATGTCCGTGTCAGTTTATGCGCACCATGACTAATTCTCATGAGATACTAGCATATCAACCCACCGCCATATCCCCCCTCCCCCACTTAAAATCATAGTTTGTTTCCAGGGCCAATCAAACCCTGCCATGTTACAGCGTATGTTCACTTTTACCAATAGGACAACCCATGGATGGATAGCAACCCATGGATATGTCACTTTTACCAATAGGACAACCCGTGGATGGATAGCAACCCATGGATATGGATAGCAGTCGCCAATATTTTTCTTCATAAATAGATTCCATAACGTGATTGATGGTTTGCTTAACTGTAAGGGGTCGTGTTCTCGTACTACACTAGCTATCACGGAATAGTGTAGCTAAAATAAGTACTTTGGGAAAAAAAAATTCATCTTTCTATTAGCAAGGAAACCCCTCTCTATAAGCAAACATTGGCCCTAATTTCTTGAGGATGAATTTTCTCTATTTATATACTAGAATAGAACGCACCCATTTCTGTGTTTCGTGTTGGTATTATCGACAAGGGAAAGTCTACAATACACACCTCTTAAAAGGGTGTACCATATGCACCTATTTTATGGTTCATTCATAACATTTTAATGTGTTTCGTAACTTTTATTCTAGAATTCATAACTTTTCAGCAATACGATTCATAACATTTTCATTGTGATTCATAATATTTTGGTGTATCTCGTAACCTTTATACGCTTCGTAACTTTTTAGCAATACGATTCGTAACATTTTCTCTACAATTCATAACATTTTAGGGATGCATATGATACACACTCAAATAAGAAAAGTGTATTGTAGCAGTCTTTTTACCTATCTGACCAATTTGTTCACGATTCACCAACCCAGTAACGGGTAGGTCCATAAATTTGGTGAGTGAATAAATTTAGACCTTTACGTTGTACAGTATTACATTTGGATAGTATTATTTCATCCCAGAAGTACTAGTGAGCGATTCTCAATACAAAAAGGATTTGGGTACAAATAGGGGGTCTGTGCGCTCGCCTACAGATCACTTTGAGGCCCGTGTCAGGTTACACAAATATGATCCGGGATCCCACATTTTGTTTAAGATATGTTGTTTAGGCTACTTGTGAGAAATCAGTTCAATCGGATATCAGATATCAATAACGGTGTTTTCGAAACATTAAACTTGCTTTAGAAGCCTGAAATCTGGACAAAAATTGGATGTCTCGTAAATACCTTTAATGACATTTGATTGAGCTGCATTTTACAAGAATCCCAAATAATTTTGGATAAAATTAGCGGTTCTGACTATTTTTATGAAACCCGAGACCGGCCCCAAAGTGATCTGTACGCGCAGACCTATACCTATATATCTCTAATCTGTACCCATAGCAGCGCTGTTCTCCTTTTTTTCTCTACAAGTGTAAGCTAATAAAACTGAGGCGTTTTTTACCGAGGTAGGTAGAGATGAGCTAAACGTTGACATGATCAATTTTTAAGTTTTCCAGAAGTGGAGGCCTAATAATTGAACCTGCTTTTACCTGCGTAAATTGAAGCTGGAAGTTGACATTTCATATGTATCCTAGGGGGAGGCTGGAAACTATCTTTGAGCTTAGGCTTAAAGGCTTTGCCATCTATCTCAAAAGGAGGATATAAATTGCAAGTTGTTGAAGGTTTGGTCCACTTTGGTCCTTGCAGTTCAATCACAACCGTTCATCTTTGCATCAAACAGTCCAAATTTTAAAAAACTTTTTTGGAAAAACTTTTTACCGGAAAAGTTTTTTTAAAATCTCGATCGTCAAAAAAATTAAAAAATTATTCTGTATAAATTAATTACTAACGTAAACACCCATCTAGATTGGTCCACAGAAAGGGTGATCCCACCAGCCCCAGCTAGCTTTGATAGTGTTGTTCCAGCCCAAGCAAGAGGGTCTGGCTACTAGACAATGATATACAAAATTGTTTCTTTCTATTTAACCGGTACATAAAGAAAAGCTATCATCCAACACATCTGCTCTATATGATTGCACTAGCTAGAACAAGCTAATTAAGCTAGCTAAAGCATCAGCACAACGGTTGGCTTCGCGGAAGACAAGATGCACCTCCGACTTGAGGCGATCGATTCAAGATTGACTTGCAAACACGTCACCTTTCCTAAGATGTTAGTCCTCAAAGCTTTCAAAATTTCCTAGAAAGCCCATGTAATTTTCTGTGATTGTGAAAAGCATACTATATTGCCCATTTGCCCCCTCCAAAGTTAATATTTTCCATTCAAAATTTAAATTTTGCAATTTGACCTTACCACATCCAATGCTTATATATACTATATATCAATATTTGTTTGCAGCTTTTTTTAGCATTGGGAAACGAAAAAAAAATGAACTATACTTGTCATTGAACTTTTTTGTTCAAATTACTGTTTTTTTTTTTAGTAAGACGTAGTGGTTTATAATTAAAAAAATATGATTGAAATTAAGCAAACTTGAATGCAACGGGCCACCCCTGGTCCCAAACTCCCATCACAGAATTATTGTTTTGCTTCCCAGTGTTCCCACGTATTTTTCTGGAGTATTATGTGCTGATTATCTTAAAACACGTGTACTTTGTTGCTATTAAGTACTTGTTAGGAGTTTGTCCAATGCATCGACCCGCAACTGAGTACTCAAAGCCTAATTAATTTGTATGGGAGTAACGGGAGAGAGTTCACCACATCACTTGGACTCAATCTACATTAAATGACTCACATCCATTTAGATGGCTAAGCCTTGCAAGTGGTAAGTCACTCAATTGTATATTAAGGTTTAACCATTTTTTCTATTTATCCAATGTGAGATTCAACCTTTCACATATGTTCTTACTCCCCCTTGATTTTGATCTACCCACTCCATCAATTCAGAGCCACCCATCACAGCACTCCATCATCAAGCCACTTTGCTTCATTGGGAATCACCTAGGATATCCACTCCGTCGATAAGAGCCATCAAATCATTCTTCCGTGAAAAAAAAGAAGATAAGAGCCATCAAATACAACACTCCAACATCAAGCCACCTTGCTTCATCGAGTTAGCTTGAATTTTTCTCACTCCATTGAGCATCTTCCATGCAAGCCCATACAAGGCGCACCGAGAGTTTGTCCATAGATCGTTAGTCATCGACTTTGATACCATTTGTCAGGAGTTTGTCCGATGAATCGACCTACTACTGCGTGCTCAAGGCCCAATTTGTGTGGTAGTAACGACAGAGAGTCCTCGATCCACATTACTTAGGCTTAATATACATTGAATGACCCATATCCACTTAAAAAGCTAAATTGGTAAGTCATCCAATTGTATATTGAGGTCCAACCATTTTTCTATTTATTCGATGTGAAACTCAACATTTCACATATGTTCCTCATAGTACTCTCTCCATCTCAAAAAAAACTATCCGGTTTGCAAACGAGAACATAAAAAGGGTAATTTATTTTGGTTCAAAAAATTTCATACCTTTTTCCCGCAAGATACTATTAGGTATGAACGAATTTTTTTTTTTTTACATTTTAAAAATAAAGTTTAAATTTATCCGTATAAAAACAAATTTTTTTTCAAGTTTTCAGTTTACAAATCTGACATTTGTTTTTGATGGAGGAATTATTTTTCTCATTTTGAGTGCCACCTCCAAGTTATAATTCTGATTTCGGCACTGTTGGTATTTCAATCCTGGTTTCGCCGCTGTCAGTACAAGACTTTTATATTGGTAATTATTACTAGTAAAAGGAGTTTAACGACTCTTGATCCACCATTGACTTCCATCTTCACCCAAATTCCAACGTTCATTTCATTTCATTTCTTTTTTTTTTTTTTTTGCAAAAAAAAGAGAAAAATTCAACATTCTTGAGTTTGGTGGTTCCCTAGACTAGACATTTTAAAAGAAACTTTTTGATTAAAAAAATGTTTTATCATCGATCCATCAATTCCCACCTCACAATGTGTGTCTGAACCTCCTATTGAGGAGCACTGGGGTCCAGAATTTGTATGATACGGAGGACATTTTTATTAAATGCAAAAATATATTCCGTATTTCGATTTTCTGTTCTCAATATTATAAAAGTGGGGCTTGGGGTCGTTGTTACTTGTTAAGAAATTCACGTCAAATGATTTTTTTTCTTCTGAAGGGGACGCAAAGGAATAAATAAAGGCGGCTCTATTGGTCCTTTCTTTCTTATATATATATATATATATATATATATATATATATATATATATATATATATATATATATATATAGTAGCAGCCAAAAACATGTATACAATTAATAATAATAAAAAAAGTAGATTTTAAAAAAAAAAAAAAATCCCACTGCAAAAAGTTTAGGTTTACAATTGGAAATTCTTTTCTTTTCGCTTACAAGATTATGGGATACTTATCCTTTGGACTAAGCCCTGTTTCGTTAAGGTTTTTATGTTTTAAGTAGTTTTTTTGTTTTTTTTAATTTTACGAGACAGGTCATTCTTTCCCAATACATCACCTTTAATTCACAATACATCATTTTTAATTTAAAAAATAAGTACTTATTTGATAAATAAATACTTATTTTAATTAGTGAAACACATCCAGCCTGCTAACTAGAGGGTGTAGTGAAAAAGTGCAGTGTGCAAAAATGATCTCCCAAACATGAGTCCAGATTCTCTCGAATCCATTAAATGGATTGGACAATACAATTTTAATCCGGAAAATAATTTTTCCGAGCCTACTTCAATGATCGAGATTGTTCATTTTGCTTAGCTCAGTAAAAACATCAAGCATACCAGGGTGGTTTTGTATAAAGAAGTCAAGTAATTTTTTTTTTTGTTTAGCTCGTTAAAAACATAAGCATACCAGGGTGGTTATGGATAAAAAAGTTAAGTAGTAATTTTTTTTTGTCTTTATTCATTTTTTTTTTGCGTTTATTTGTTTTGCGTCCAACTTTTGTGATTTATTGATTCGTCTCAACGAGATGAATCGAAAAAGTAAAAAATTCTGATCGAAACTCATACGTAATTTTTTTTAATAAAGATAAAAAAAAGGCTAAAAATTATGTACAACTCAAATTACGTAGTACACCCTCATACATGGTCCCGTGTCTTCTTTTTTTTTTTTTTATCAGTACATGGTCCCGTGTCTACCCATGCTACAAATACACATCCGATGTTGTATAGAAAAAACAAAAACAATAAAGAAATCAACACACAAAATTACGTGATTTTTTAAAATCGGGTACGTCCACTGGAGCGGGAGCGTCTGTCATTTTTCTTATTATCACTATAGTAAAATTTTTACACAGAATATTTATAAAATTTCTTAATATCTCTTCGTATTAACATATGAGGCATAAGTTCTCCGAAAACATTTTATCACTTCCCATGTGACCCCCCACCCCTAAAGAACCCCAAAAATCCTTCTCTCTGCCTCCCTCTCTCCAGAGTAATTATAAGTACCTCACCTAGCAGGCACTTAAATTCAGACAACTTTTGTGCACCGCTTCTTTATTCCTTACTACCTTTTATGCACCGCTATCCGAGATGGGTAGTATGTTGTACAGCCAGGCTCTGTTAGCTCTGTTTCTTGTTTCTCTGTTTCTGCCTTCTTCTCTGCAACAACGACAACAAGAAGAGGAAGTGAGAGCAGAGCAAATCTTCTTCTTCAATAATGTAAGCAGTAGTTTATTGAGAGGTAGGGGGCTAGCGAATGGGTGTAATTTGTTCCAAGGGAAATGGGTCGTGGATGCCTCGTATCCACTCTACCAGTCCTCAGGCTGCCCTTTCATTGACCCTGAGTTTGATTGCCAAAAGTATGGACGCCCTGATAAAGAGTACCTCAAGTTCTTGTGGAAACCTGACTCCTGTGACTTACCCAGGTACACCTCTCTCTCTCTCTCTCTCTCTCTCTCTCTCCACGTGAATATATTTACACATACGCATACAAATGTATGTGTATACAGGATTAATTTGGCTTCTATGAGATCTTGGTTTAGGCTACATGCAATCTCGGTCATCTAACTAAAGTAAGTACATATTTTTTGAATTAAAGATGATGTATTGTAAGAGTATGACATGTCTCGTAAAGTAGGTACTTAAAAAATAAGAACCTTAACGGAACGTGGCCTAAAAGTATTTTTAATGGTTCAAATTTGTTAAAAGATGATGACCGGTGAGAGAGCTTTTTACCGGTAAGAGCCTTGTCAATACAGACGGTTGAGATACTGAGATACGATTGCTTCTTGCAGTCCAAATATTTGAATACATTTCATTTCGTTTTGTGAATTATAAAGTGTAAGTTTAAATTGTATTTACCGTTCATGTGAGATACAAAATGCAATTTGTTCACGTGTCTACGGATGTCAATATTTGACAGGTTCTTCTTTAAGTATTTTAGGAAATGAATAGTTTGAATCATGGTTATGGCCCGCGATGAGACACAATGGGGGGGGGGGGGGGGGGGGGGGGGCGGGGGGGGGTGGTACGAAGGAGTGTTTTTTGTGGCTAGGAAGGAGTGTGGAGAGGAGGGGAGGAGCTGATCCCGTGTGTTTGAGTTGTATATCCGTTTGTGAAAATGCTCATACGGATGCATATTGCAATGAATATATAATGAACTATAAGAATTACTAGTCAAATTTAACGGACTACTTGAATTAATGGATCTCTCTGGTGAGCCGCTCGAGGGTTGTCTTCGTATAGGCTTGTCTTGGTAAAGGCTCGTTGAAACTCGTTTGGTAACCGAGCCATATGCTTGAGATCGATCAAATAGGCTTGTGAAACCAAAGCTCAATTCAGCTCGTTTGTTGCGGGTAATACATGCACACCCCATTCTGTATATAATCGAAATCTAATGCACAGTACCCATTTGGTTGTCTGTTTGCTGTTAGGTTTGATGGAATGGAGTTTTTGAGGAGGTGGAGGGGGAAGAAGATAATGTTTGTGGGTGACTCACTGAGTCTGAACCAGTGGGAATCCTTGTCCTGTATGGTTCATGCGTCGGTGCCAAATGCCAAGACAACCTTTGCCAAGAAGGATTTGCTGTCTTATGTCACTTTTGAGGTCACTTTAATTAGCCCTTCTCTTACCTAATTCTTTTATATTGTGAGAATATTGTCGTATATAAATTATAGGAAAATGATTTTCACGCTCTCCTTTTAACCATCCATACTTTTTTTGTTTTTGTTTTTATTCATATGAATTTACAATATTGTTCTTGAATGTGCGGAAAAAGTGTATTGAACAAATGACAAGATAGAAAATTCAAGTGGATAGAAGACAAAAAAAAAAAAGAAAAGAAAAGAAAAGAAAAGGAAGTTTGAAAATCAATTCTCAAATTATATTTAGAAATGCCTATGTCTCTTTGTTTCCAGTAATAATATCTTTATTTTTTCCTGGTAAAAATATCCGTACGGTTGAGACAAATTTAATGACTTTCTTAATTTTGTCTTGCAAATGTACTTTACAAATTTGAATCTATATTTTCAGGATAAATAATGAAATGAGTCCATCTGAGTATGTTGCCCAGACAAAATTAGTGTAGATTGTTGGATTTGGGAACGTTATTATGATGTTTCTTAATCTTGTTAATTTTCTTCTGGAGGCTTTCGAGTTGGGATTGGACCCTAATCTCTTGATTCATAGACGGAATTTCAAATAATAAAAAATCCCAAAATACCAAGCCCTCGCAATATTATGTTGATTACTTTTGAATACTGTATTTAAATACTATCATCTAATGTAGTAACACCTTACATTCACCTATTACATGTTACATATGGATCCGTCCAATGATATGATCAATGTCGTGTAAATTAAAGGCCACATGAGATTGTATGGAAATATGACATGCGTATTTTGTATGAATATTTTATAATAAAAAAAATGCTTTGTTCCAATTTTGGTTTTAAAGTTGAGTGCATAATGAGCTTTCCCTAGGTAGCTAGAAGTTAATGGCCTGGGTCCTTACGCAATGGCAAGCTTTTATCAAGACATCTACGTAGTAGTTTTCACACATTTAGTTCTCAACCAGTACCACTAATGACATGCTTTAGAAAGGATCCCGGCCTCTCTGTCTCAACAGTTGGACTGCCGAGAAGCAGATGCAGTTCAACTTCGGCCTTCATTTGAACGATTACTTGTTCAGATTTGCTCAAAGTATTCTACAGGTATCTTATCTGTAGAATATTTTGTGGAAGCTGAGATATCAAAAATATTCTTGGAGATGACTGTGGTAACACGATTCTTTAGACAAGTATGAAATGTCATTAAACTCCAATGGGCCAAAACAATTGGTTATAGTACTATTTTATATATGCAGGATTATGGAGTGACATTATACCTGTATCATACAACATACTTGGTGGATATAGTTCGAGAAAAGATGGGAAGAGTGTTGAAATTGGACTCCATCCAAGGTGGCAATGCGTGGAACGGAATGGACGTGTTGATTTTTAACACGTGGCATTGGTGGACCCACAAGGGCAAATCTCAACCGTACGATTTCCTCTCTCCTCTTCCGTGTGTTTTCGCCTGTAAATTGATCTTTACAATTACCTTTTACTATCCACGCTCTTTTTTTCGTTTTTATTCTTGTGAATTTACTATTTTAGCCTTTGATGTGCAAAAAGGCAAACTAATGAAACCGTAACATGGTAACTTCACCATAATAGAGATGAGAAATGATTGCGGATATTAGAAAGGGGAGGGTGGAAAACAATTCTCCTTTTGATAATTCTCTTCTTATTTTTGGTACATTTCGTTTGTTCGTTGCAGATGGGATTATGTGCAAGATGGGTCCACGATATCGAAAGATATGGACCGTTTGACCGCATTTTACAAAGGGTTGACAACTTGGGCCAGATGGGTTGACCAAAACATTGATCCTGCCAAGACCAAAGTCTTCTTTCAGGGGATATCTCCCACCCACTATCAGTAAGTAATCTACCAAATAGTAATCCTACCTGATCAGCCATAATAAAGAAAAGTTGTGTCTCAACAGTTCGTTCTTGTTGTTCAGAATTCAGCTTGTGGCTACCGGATCCGAGGGTCACTACAGGGTGTAGTGAGTAATCGCAGTCATCCAAAAGTATTTTGAACAGTCTGGATTTAAAAGAAACTCTTCTCTGGAAGAGTTTTTCTTTTCCCTAGAGAATTTCTTTTAAATCCCGACCGTTGATTTCTGAGATAGATGGCTGCAATTACTCACTACACCCTGGTTTGCCCACTGCAGGGCCCCACTTTCATAACCGGATCAATTTGTTTTTCAATCTCATGGCTATAGTTACAAAAAGTTTGTTTTTCCGAAAGGAAAAATCTGACTGGTTTATAGTCATGTTCCTTAAACATGATGGTTTTTTCGCTTGTTATTTCTCAATACCCAAATGTACTCCTAGAAGTCAGCCGTTCCAAAATATACTCTCGAAGGCATATTCGAAAACCAGACTTGATTTTGTATTCTTGATGTCCTGCGTTTGGTAAATAGGTTGAAAATCGCCTATTCCAGAAGAACAAAGACCTGCATTTCACCCTTGTTAGTGAGTAGTATCAGACTTGATTTTCATAATCTAATGCCAATGAAACCAGGGGAAAGGATTGGAAATCTGGAGCAAAGAATTGCATGGGAGAGCAACTACCACTGACCGGATCGACATATCCCGCCGGGACCCCTCCAGCCGTCGCTACTGTAAACAGAGTACTGAGCACAATCAAGAAACCAGTCTACCTACTAGACATCACAACACTTTCACAACTAAGAAAAGATGCTCACCCGTCCACCTATAGCGGTGAACACTCCGGTACCGACTGCAGCCATTGGTGCCTCCCCGGGTTGCCTGATACTTGGAACCAGCTCCTATATGCAGCTCTCATCATGTGAAGTCGAAGACTAGCTAGATCAGAGTCAGTAATTTCCCTCTTGTATCCTGTTTTCTGTCCGTTTCCGGTTATTCCGGGTAAATAACAAAATTGCACGACAACCGCTTGTAAAATCATTACTGGGTTGCCGTTCATTTGCTTAGATTGTATAGGAAAGAACACAGGAAATGATTTCAGCAGATGTTTATGTAACTGTAGTTGGAGATGTGTATTGTTGATTTTGTTAATAGTTACTGTCGATTCTACTAAGCTTCACCAAAGCTCCTCTCTATGGTATTCTAGTTCCAGCTTTGCAGTAGAAAACAGGAAGACTCTCTTTGATGCACAATAATATTGCTGGAGTATTTTTTTTTTCCCAAATACTCATGTTGCTTTTAAGTAGTTTCATTCTGTTCAAGAATTGCCTCTTCCAAGAACTGTGACAAAATATTAAAAGGAAAAACAGAACTGACAACAATCCCAAAAGTGTGTGCAATTGCAGATCGATGTGTTTGGAGGGATGTTTGATTGGAGGATTCGTAGTCTTTGATTACGAGGGATGAGTGATGAGAAAAGCAGTGCTCGAATCTCACGGAGGCCAAACAATCCAATTTTTGGAGCAACTGGAGGGTTTGCCCAGTTAGTAATTTCAAGGCTCGAGGATTAGCTAGATTAATCCCTGTCACCAGTTTGGTTGAGAGGATTATGGGTAAGGAGTGCAGTTCCCCAGTATTAGAATAGTCCCCAAATGGAGGTAAAGTAAGTGGGAGACAGAGTCCCATCCCCTAGACTCTTCGACAAATGTAGGAGAAACTATTTCAAAATGGTAAAATCCCCAACCCATGTCAGTTGGTGGTCCTGGACCTCCTGGTATTGCCCTCTCCGTAAAATAAAGCAGTCTCTACTGCATATTGTTTTTATTAGTGAGTATTAAACATACTTTCTTTGTGCATTTATCAGTGTCGTTAGACTAATTTGAACTGAACATGTGAGTGTGTGTGTGTGTGTGTGAGAGAGAGAGAGAGAGAGAGAGAGAGAGAGCACTAACTGATGATCCAAACTAAATGGTGTTGTTTGCATTGCTGCTTGTCTTATTTGCTTATTTTCTTTCTGAATGAGCAAATAAGACAATAAGCAATGCAAACCAAAACATGCCCTAGATTATCATGGCCTCTAGAACTCACGGGTAAAATGGGGTAGCTTGTTCTGTACCAATTTCTTGAGGACAAAGAGTAAGAAAGATACTCGACAGAGATAGTCAAGCATTCTCTGGTTAGATTCGTAAGAGGTTAAAAAAAGCAGAAAGTAGAACCAAGGCATGAGTTCCACATGAACAAAACATGATGCATGACTGCCAGAATGGAACAGTGAGAAATTAAGAACAATCGATCTCCCACACTCAATATAGTGAATAGAAACGAGACGCAGGAAAAAGTTATGCTTATTGCGATGCTGACCACAAAATGGATTGAAGAGATTTCTTGTTCAGTAGATACAGAGAAGAAAACGGAAACAGGAAAACACAAGTAACCTGATAGTTGAACAAGAACCTAGTAACCCACATAAACGGCTGCATTCACGATGTAACAGTCATCATTCTTATCTCCCATTTCTTCCACATGCACGCCACTTGAGCAAATCAGCCCTCCATCCACAACTTCAAATTTCATAATGTCCCCGCTGGCATCACAAGGTCAAAACACAAGCACATAAAAGACGCAGAAACAAGAGAGTAAAGCAAGCAATGCTGAAGAATCTTTATCTTGAATCTGAGTATAACTGGGGTCAGTGAATGCCAATGTGAGAAGAAAGGTTCCAAAGTGAAAATCAAAGATTAGCCGAAGTCTCTCTAGTTTCTTACAAATACACACTTCAGGAATATGTGTAGAGTATAGCCTTGTTAGAGAGTGTATCCGAAGGCTAGAATTTGCCAGGCATGCTTATTAACTAGCAACTTCCTTATAGACTTAAAACAATGAGGGCTAGGATTATCAAAATGGCCATATGGTATGGTAATCGCATCTTCTACAATAACACTGAAATGCCTTGAACTAAACGGTTCATAGTAACAAGGACTGAAGGTGATGGAAAACATGATACATGGCTACATTCCAATAAAATGAGACAGAATGAAGACTGCTGCAATCCTTAGAATAAATAAATGGCCTTTACTAGCCAAGACGTAATAGCGTGTCGAAACTAAAACGTTGCGACTTACTTAAAGAAGCACATACTGTAACTGAAAACCCAACTGTTGAGATTACTTACTAGGGGAAGATAGATTTGACCTTCTCAATATCTAGGAATTGTTGAAGAGGTTTAGGAACTCCTAGCTTAATCTGCAGTTTCATCTGTTCAAATGTCACACCAGGTATAGAACCTGCACCAATTGCATCTTACAACATGTAACTAAAAATTCCATATCAGAGGCGCATGCATAAATAGTAACCCTCAAAAAACACCTTTAATGTCACACAAAGAATGCTTGCACACATGCATCTCCAAGGGTGTTTTTTCCTATTTTCTGTAAACTAGTATCTGATGTTGAGTTGTTATGCAAATTTGATAGATTATGTTTGAATTGATTTTGATTTAAAAGCATGATTACCAACTTTCTTCTGCTGACAAGGATGAAAACATGTCCCAAGTTAGTTTTGAACTACTTCAAATATTGACTGATTTGAAGTTCAAACATTATATTAGTTTTGGCTGACAAATGGAAGACCAAAAGCAACTGAAGCATATACAATGAATCTTGAGTTCTTACTCTTAATTAGAATATAATATTTTCAATTTGGACAAACCAACAAACTTCCAACCCTTTACCGTATCCAGATTCTCCAATCAAACAGTGATCGAGGTAAAAAGGGATAGGCATACACCGTCTAAAGGTGAATAGTTTGAACTTAATTTAGCTCAAGGGAGACGAATATATTTCAAGACAGAGATAAAAGTAGTTGTCTTGCGATGGTTTTTTTTTTGCTCAGCGGTTGTCTTGTGATGTTTCGAGAAGAAAAGATAAAGGATTTCCTTTTTGTTCATCAAATGATGTGGCTCCACCAAACATACGTGTGCAAGGAGGTGAGGCAAAATGCACTGACCGATGAGGACAAGAACACATAAATATCAATGGTCAGTAGCATTAAGTTGTGTGGTAGTCGCATTAAACTATTTGAGGTTCAAATAAGAAAGTAAAGTAGCATGAGAACCAGTACACTCATGCAATCGGGAAATTACTCTTGTAACGATTAATAAGCAATTCCAACCACCAAGGCACCCTCTCACCATTTCACAATATTCCCTGACACATTCTTAGAACAGATCTCTAACTGAAAAAAGAGTCAACGTAATCTGTGTCCAATAAATCGCAACTTTTTGTTTCCGGCCACCTGCGTTAAGATTTGTCTCGTGATTGGCGGGAGAGGTATAGCGAAAACAAGTTGGAGTTCCCACTTAATACTCTCCTTATAAAAAAAAAATTCTCTAGAAGAAGCGGGGGTACGACCAATGAAGGTAAATCAACTTTGCTATCCCACAGCAAAAGGGACCATACAGCACAAGGGGTCATGCTATCTTGAGATCTCGGAAGTCGGAAGCGGAGTCTGAAGGCTTTAAATTAGACAGGTGGGAAGAAGATGAGCACCAGATTCATAACCAGGCCCTTCAAATTGTCCCCCTGCTATCAACATTAATAGGGAACAAGGCATATTTATCAACCTGTAGGAAGCCTTGTATTTAAGGTTCCCATTCATCTCAAGGAAGTTGTTGGCAAGACACACCTAGCATCATAAGATGGAGCCTCGGACTACAAGGTTGTTGCAAAAGATTTAAAGTATTCATTTTATGAGATCATATGTGGGATATTGGGCACCATCTCAAGATTCTTGTTGTACCAAATCTCTGATGAAACCTGATGTGGAAGGAAAAAGCGGGCACCAAGTAAATATCAAGTGAAACTTGTGACTTGACAAGTGTGAGTTTAGTTGCATCCAAAAAAAGTGGAGACTAGGTCCACAATGGGACATGTGTCCCCAAGAGACAAGCCTAGAACAAGTAGTACATTTTTGTTGATGAACTAAGGGAGTGGCCTAACAACTAGGAGGCTTTCATCCATACAAACTACAAAGGACGCATTGTCCAACAACACAAAGCGTCCAACACCACATGATCATCTTGTCAATCTCAATTTCAAGCTCTGGCCTCAATCAATTTCGATTTGAATGTGTATCTTTCTAGTTCCTTAGATGGTCCAGCACCAAAATTCCATCAATCAAGCTCTGCCTTTCATCTAACTTATTCAGCTTATCACAGTTATTTTAATTTTGTTCTAGTTATTCATAGTTGAGTTTTCTTTCGTATAACCATTGTGCACGATCCCACTTTCTGGATGCAGTTCCTCTCCAAAATCCAAGTGCTATTGAGTTTGCTACTTAATCCAGACAAGAGATATGTACACATAGTCAACATACATAACCACATTTGTGCACATCACATAGAATTGCAATTGCTTAAATGCAGATTTAGCAATCTAAATTACGTAATTTTAAAAATGACAACAACATTACATAGCTAAAGCTGACCTCTTCGGAAGGCGGGAATCGAATTGGAAGAGATGGCATCCCTGCAAGCCCGCATTGCAGCGGCTGTAACATCTTGCCTGTTATTATTGGGCATCCAATTAATAAAATTCCCGAAAAGACAACAAAAGTTTCGAAACCCCGATACATATACATATAAGCAAAAATACTACTGCAAGCAAATGGGTCGTATTAGAATACCCATGTTGATCGTAGCCAACACCCATCTCTACGAACAAGAGATTCATGGAAGCGTTGGGTACGCCGTCGACGGTGGTCCGGGTCTGATCGGCAGCCATGGAACTCGTGGTGGTTTGTGCAGCGGTGGTTGTTGGGCGAGAAACCCGAGGAGAGTGGAGAGAGGAGGATTGAGTGGGGAGATGAAGAATCGGGTTTGAGAATCGAATGTTCTTTTGGGTTTTGTTGGGAGGGAGACACCAGTGGTTTATAGTAGAAGGAGAAGGGGAAGGAGGAGGAAGGAAATGAAATGGAGGATTCAGAATGAAACAAGCCGTCATCAGTCTCTCCCTTCTGTCGCTTTGCTCTGCTGACTCAAACTTCAATTGAACAGGTAATCCTTCAAAACGCTCTGTCACTCTCAATCGTCCATGCGTTTTTTCATGAATTTTAATAATTTGGGATGTGTTTAAAAGATGTGCACGCTGATTATGTGACTTATCATTAGGGCTGTAAAATGAACCGAGCCATTCGCAAACTGTTCGAGACTCGGTTCGGTAAGAGCTCGTTCGAGTTCGATTCGTCTGCTAAACGAACTGAATTTGAACCTCAATTCTAGGCTCGTTCCGTAAATGAGCCGAACCTGAGCTTAATGGTATTCGGCTCGGTTAGGTTCGCGAACCTACACTTAAATTTAATTAGTAATTCAATAGGGGTCTATTTGTAAATGTAAAAAATTTTAAGGTTGTATATATAATTCAATACTTATTTTTCTCCCAAATTCTATACGATCAATGAGAGAGTTTGGGTTTGCTTGAGTTTAATGAGCTGAGCCGAATCAAACCTGAGTCTTGACGAGCTCAATTCGAGCTTAGATTCGGCTTGGCTCAATTCATTTGAGTTTAACAAGCCAAACTTGAGCCAAAATGTTCAAGGTCGAATCGAACTCGAGCCAAACTCGAGCCAGACTAGTATCTTAACGAACCCAACCGAGCCGAACCCGAGCCTTGAAAAATTTTAACGAGCCGAACTCGAGCCAAATTGTTCAGGCTCGAATCGAACTCGAGCCGAACTCATACCTTAACGAACCCGAGCCGAACTTAACAGGGTTCGGCTCGATTCGGTTCGTTTACAGCCCTACTTATCATCGGGCAATTATGAGTATTTGATTTTCAAATCAATACCCGAAACCGAACTAACGATATGATTTCCACATGTACACCGGGGGGAATTATGAATAGGAGTATGCAAAAAAATCCGTCCAAATTAACCCAACTTACACCAGCCCGCGCAGAAAATTACGGGTTAAAATCAAGAACGGATTGAGTTGGGCGGGTAAAACACAAATTTTAAACGAGTCAATTCGGGTGCGGAAAAAATTTCTCTTAACCCCCCTTTTAACTCGACCCATTCGGGGATATATGTCTACATGTGTAAGATAATACTACTAGAAAGTACTCCCTCCGTCCCTTTTTTTGTGTTCAGTATTCTATTTTGGGCTGTCCCTTAATAAGTGTCCATTTTGTAAAGTTAGGGGGGTAAAAGTTGGTATATTGTCTATTTTGTCCCTAAAAGTAGATTTTATTTTGAAAAGTTAGTGAGTAAAAGTGTAATGATGATGGATAAGTAGGGAAAATGGAGGAAAAAGTTGATGTGAAAGGTGTAATGATGATGTCTTTTTAATAAGTTGAAATTACGAAGCATGACACTTAAAAAGGGACAGAGGGAGTATAATATAGTCATATCTATGTTAGGGCGCACTCTACCACACTTTATTAATCCGACCTAAAGGAATATTTATGAATGCTAAGGTGTACTCCACCTGGATTTTGTACCACACTTTTTTTCCGAGCCCTCTGAGTTGAAACCGTAGAAAGGAAAAAAGAAAAAAAAAAAAAACCCTCTGGTTTAAGATGATGAGGGTTGGTGTCGGGTTAACAAATTGTCAACCTGCTAGTATGGGTTAGTTGAAAAATACGCCATTAAGGTCCCGTTTCGGAAAGGAAAACAAATCTTTATTTTTTAAGAAGACAATTTTAAGCTTAAAAATTATGTGCTTACGCAAATTATTTTTCTATCAATATGTATCTTGTTTGATAGATTTTATTGAGATCTTTAATACGGTGCAAAAAAATTTGAAAAATTAATTTTCATTTACATTATTTTTGAGTTTGAAAATGTGAAATAAGTATTTATTTTTTTAAAAAGTATTCTGAAACGGGGCCTAACTCGTCCAATCTGACCCATGTACACCCATAGTTATAGGGTATGACCACTCGAGTAGCTGACAGTCAACTAGCTAGTTTTTTTTTTTTTGGTGCAATAAATAAAAGTGCATGTGTGGGGTTCGCAGCACTTACGTCGTGATCAAGGGTGGAATCAGGAAATTATTCTACCCTAGGCTAACCAAATTATATACTCATTTTATTCCATATTGTTTGTCCGGTCCACAAAATAAAAACTTAAGAATAATAGAATTTTTGCAAGAAAAATTTCAATTTTTTCAATAATTCACTAGATATCGACGAGTTCTTTAAATTTATGAAAAAAATTAAATTTTTTCTTGAAATAAATGCATAATTTTTGCTTCGTTTTACGGACCAGACAAATATTTTGGGACAGAAGGAGTATATATAAACCAAAAAAAGGCAAACTTGTACATAAATACGCAAATGTTCAAAATAAATGAAAGAAAAGTACAAAGACGTACCTATTGAAGTTGTATCCTATGATGCTTCACAAAGTAAAATTCATCTATTATCGAATCTGAGTCAATATCTTAAACAAATTCTCAATGAATGTAGATAATCATAAAATTCTCACAAAAGATTATCCTCCATTTTGTTGAGAAGATTGGGCATTTTTTAATCAGCGGAGAGAGAAAGCCGATTATTTTAGGGAGGGAGGGAGAGACAGAGCTGAACACCGAACATAGCACAGCAACCCAGAGAAGTTTTTTTTTTTTTTTTTGATCCGCAACCCAGAGAAGTTGATGTCGCTGAAAACAAAACGGGTTAAGAGTAAACAGGAAAAAAATTGTAAAGGCTGGGCTAAATAAATGGGTTGGTGACTTGGTTGGTTGGGCTAAACAATTAAATGGGCTGGGCTAAAAAGCTTGGACAAAAATTTTACGTATAATTTTTTTTTGGTTTTCTGAAATCAACCCACCTCACAGTGGCTTGGTCGTGATCGAAACTAAAGTCCCCCTTACTCTATATTTCTATTTGAGAGTATCAAAGTATTCCAATCCATCCTCTCAACCCTCCTCCATTTGAGAGTATTGGATTTTGATTCTCTATATTTAGAGGGTAAGAGAATATATAAAGGATCATCTCCATAACACTGTTCACCTTTTTAAAAGACTTTTGTCCTTGTAAGCTTTTCTTACTAAATTTTTATACCAACCATTTCCTTATGAGTATAAAAAAAGGTTTTTTTTTTGTAAAGTGATTTTAGAGGGAAAAATAGAATGTTTGTGGTTGGAGTAAATAGGAATAGTGATTTCCTCTAAAATCACTTTATGAATAAAATAGAGTATTTTGATACTCTCAAATAAAGTATTGGATTGGAGATGCTCTTATGTGTCAGGAGTATATGGAAACTCGAATCTGGGCCTTTTCTATCTAAATTTGAATTTGCACCAATGAACCAGGTAGCAGCAACTGCCTACTTGCCCTGGGAATTGTTTCCTGAAAGGACCGGCTCAATAGTTTCTAAGGTTATGGGCCGGTCCGGATAAACTGTAAAGTAGCTGTTAAGTCCATCCAAGGGCTTTAGAAGACCGGTTTATTCCTCCATTTGAAATTTATACTAATATTGAATTTCCATGGTCACATTCTTCTCAAATTTACACAGCAAACGCAATTGTAGAAATAAGTGAAAAATGAAAGATTTCTTTGGCTACATTGAAGAAATACTGGTTACTGGAAGGAGATCCATCCATGAGTCGGCAGTTAAGCAAAAGAATGGGAATGTAGCAATTTGTAATCTAACTTAAGTACCAGTTTTACTACTTAGGCCTGAACTTCTTTCTCACTGCTTGATGGATTCTCAGAAAGAGCCAATGTAGCAATTTGAAATGGAACACAATTTTCCAATCAAAATCGTCTATCAAAGGTTAAGGGTCTCATCTTTCCATAGTTTTCAGTTCTGTCAGGAAATTCACAAGGCAAGAGTAAAGAAAGGTAGGCATTCATATGCCAAATTAATTAATATGAATAAATTTGAATACTAAATGGCTGCTGCCATTGCGTTTTCACATACATGATGTTTCTATCTTTACAACAAAAGGCTGGTAGCAATTCTGAAGCTGAGTTCGCTACAGATTCAGCAAGGTGCAGACCTGCATACGTATTTCTGTTGTTGCTGGTTTTGGCATTGTATATGACATGATCTCGCTTTGTCTCTCAACTCTTGGAATGCTTTCATTGTTTCCCCATCAAATCCTCCAGCAAACTGTAAAATCATCACATTCGTAAGGTAATGTAATCAAAAGTGTGCTGTGCATAACTGCATCATGTGCCGCAAAAGGTGATTTAATTTACCTGATGAACTCGGAAGGCAAACCTTACACCTTGAACTATAAGCTCTTCTTCTTCGGGCCCGCCACCGACTACTTCAAGTTCAGCTGATACTCTTCTCATGTACTTCATGGCTAATTGAACGGACGCCAACTTAATCTGCAAAATTTTACACGGTCATTACCTAGCCCTTTGGTGTTTGTCTCTCAGTTACATAATGGATGGACAGTATCCACCAAATTGACTTTCTGGCTTGAACTGAAGTGAAAGATAGTGTATACTAATATGTATTCGAACAACTAAGAGCAATTTGTCCCTGCTTTTCATCAAATTATCATTGAGGTAGTTCAACAAAATTGAATTTTCACCCATTAGTTACGTGAATAGATTTACGAAAGCATCCTGCCAAATTGACTTTCTGGCGTTTGTATTCTAACTGCCATGGCCAAACTTACAAAATTATGGACAATCTGGTGTAGATTCAAACAAACCAACTTGAATTAAGTGAACGTAGCAAAAATTGAGGACTGAAATGAATACATGTAAACCAGTTGACCTTCAATATTTATCACTTCACAAAGTACTTGTGGGTGGAGCAAACACAAGCCAGACTAGGTAGCAAAATGCAGCTAAAGGAAAAATGGTGGAGTGAGCTGGGTGTAAATCTACGAGTGTCTTGGTCTTTTTATTTTTTATTTTTTTTACGTAAGTTAAAGTGGCATGGTAATGTGCATATAAATTGATTTGGGTCTCTAGGCCTGTCCTCTCTGATGCCATTTGGCTTTGATATGGGGGCATGATTTTACAACAAAACGTCCTTGTAGCTCCTCGGTTATTGGCGGTTTAGGAGGCCACTGTTTTAATGGTATTTTGAGAACAGCCACTTTGTGCATATATTGCAAAAGATTAGGTCTGTCTCCAATTAGGTCTGTCTCCAATCATCTCCTGCTCATACCCCCAATGATTGGGGACTAGATGGGTTATGTTATGTTGTTGTTGATGTAAGTTAAGGTGGCCAGTCCAACTAATGCCCACGTTGACTATTCCTTACTCCCGGGGGACCAACTCCACCGTTAACTAGGAGACTCAATAAAAGTTGGGACAGAGCTTAGTATTATAAGCTGGCCCAACAAGAGTCAATAGCACCTAGAGTTTCGAACCTAAGACGTAAGACTAAGAGAGAGCTTTGGCCAACCTCTCAGGGTTCGGGTCTCTTGGTCTATTATACTACTAAACTCTGGTTGTTAATTCATTAATGTCTACGAAAATGCGTAAAAACAAAACAAAACAAAAGCAGTCCTCCAACTTATACGACTATGCAACAGGAAAGAAGCTTCCAAATCTCTCATTTTATTAACATCAGAGAATCTTGTGATAGTTTTTTACTCATAACCCCAAGTAAACACAGACCAGACAAAGCAACAACTACAGCTTAGATATCTGGGAACTGCACATGTGCGCATGCAAGCCTGGGCAGCATAAATGAGGCAAAAACAACTTTCCATTCATTTTGTCATCTATAGTAACCCCAACTTTTGTTAGTATAATAATAATTAGACTTAGCCTTGCCTCCCCAAGGTTACTAACTATGGCTCAGTAATTAGGGGAATGGCCAAGCATCTCCCTGTAGAGCGTTGCAAAGCGGCCGATCTTAATCAAGCAATGGACGGTTCAGATTTGTATGCGCTAGATCCGAGTCGTCCGTGCCGAGATGAACAGCCGGATCGACTGCTCTGTACCCGCTCGACAGGGAGCTGCTCAGCAGCATTCCCGGGTCCATAATTAGGACCAACTGACATTAATTAACTATGTAATTCTTTATATCCATGGTCCATAGGTTGCTAGTTATGCTTGATAATCATTGAGCAAATAACATATATAATCTCCATATTGACCAAATGTCAGCTATTCTTAATAGTTCTTCCAGACAGATATAATTCTAATTATAATTAATGATCATTGATCGATGAGTACATAATGTCAACTCCAATCAAAGGATGCAATAGGAAAAGTATGAGGAATGAACAAATTACCTGACTAACATATCCAGTATCAAGCATCCAATCTGTTGGAATATGAAATACATTGTATCGCTTCGCAGCCGATTCTCTAATTCGCGAGAGATTGTAAACGCCATGCTCTAATCTGCATTAATCACATCAACTTTAGTATCAACAAACTACCACTACCCCAACATTGCGCAAATATAAAGTCCAATAGTCTAATTATGTACAGTTAGGTCTAAGAAGTTCTCATACTTCTCAAATAAGGCCTGCATTTTCTTGAGAGCAGAAGAACATGGCTGGCGAGGACCGTCACGGAACGATGATGCCTCGGAAACAAGCTTCTTGAGATCACAATACCCAAATGCTGCCTCCCGTAATGCATCGGCCTTTTGCTCTGGCCAGTCAAAATGTTTCAGAACAGCCCTTTCGTCAACCTGAAGAATCAAGATGCCAAACCAAAGCCACAATATTACTATCACTACACAATCCTTACAGAGTCAACACAATTTGATTACATCCAAAAGCGTTTGTAACATCGAACTATACTGGGTAAGATTGGCAAACGGAAATAGTTAATTGGATTACCAGATAAGAGAGCTCATCATCGAGCCACTTAACAAATGGGACAACATCTTCAATGTCTGTGAATGCAGCATTCTCCACTTCTTTGATCAGAAACCTAATGAAATCGCCCTGTGTCTCTACATCATTCTTAATCTGCAATTCAGACATTTAAACAAAGAATTATCAGCAGCCAAGTTACAGCCGAAACACCCCAAATGTTACCAATTAATTTCTAACATTTGACACTCTGTAATTCTCACATTATTTTTTCTGATGACCAGATATCTGGTCAAGTATGCGCACACCTCGACGTCTATTTCTGGGTCTCAGAAGTTAACGACTGAACAAACCATCCAATGGCCTCAAGTAAATTCGCTTTATTAGTATTACTACCAATGATAACCTGGACATTAAAAATTTGTCCTAGATCTTATATGTTTTGAAATTGAATAACGTGACCTGGAGCCAATAAGGCTCCGTTCCGGAACTCAAAATAAGTTCTTATTTTTTAAGAAGGTAATTTCAAGCTCAAAAATTATGGGCTTATTAAAATCTAAAAATATGCAATATGAATCTTGTTTGAAAGATCTCGATGAGATCTTTTATGCGATGCAAAAAAAATTGAAAAAGTATTTTTCATTTACTTTATTTTTGAGTTTGAAAATGTAAAATAAGCTTCTTATTTTTTAAGAAGGTTTCTGGAATGGGGCCTAACTCACATTGGATTCATATACCACGTGATGAAGTCTCAAAATGGCCAATTGAGGCCATTAATATCACAGCTTTTTCTTCCGTGATCTTTTCGAATCCAAACACTGTCTTATATTGCAAAACATGAATAGGGGGTAGCCCCACCCACCAAGAATGGTCACTTGTCACTGACACTGCCATAAACCCAACGCCAAAAAATGGAAGAACCCCAAGACTGAAAATGCAGTAAAAATTATTATGGTAATTAAAAATGCTGCAGATTTTGTAACTGTTTTTTTTTTTTTTGTCAGCGCAACTTTTCCGCAACTTTTCCCCGCAAGTATATTTTTTGGTGTAAAAATACAATTGCAGGAAAGTGGCGTTAACAAAAAAGAAAGAGAGTGACAAAATCATTTCTCATTAAAAAAATTTACCGCCAGCAGGTGAGCCGACCGGTTCTCGATCTCCCCGATCATGTCACGTGCGTTCGCCGCCGCCGCTTCGCCGCCTCCGTTGCCGGACTCCCGCCGCGTATCCCGCCTCATCAGCGAGTGGTAGAACTCCACCACCTCCGGCACTCTCCTCACCTTCGCCGGTACACCCTTCACCCCCTTCGCCGGCGGCGGAGGGGGTGGCGGCGGAGGTGCTGTAGCCGGCGCTGCCTTCGACAAAGGAGGAAGAGCCAGCTGCGGCGGTGGCGGGGGAGGAGGAGGCGGTGGAGCCGCCGCCGCCACCATCAATTGTTCCGTCAATAAACTGTTCACCACAACGCTGAGTGAACCGTTACAAGACGACTCTGAAGAAGACGACGACGACGACGACAATGACGGCGTTGGTGGCGTTGACGAGGGCTTGGGCGGCGGTTTGGGAACCCTGGGCGCCCGAGATCTCATGACTGGCTCACAAGCGTAGGAAATTTCTTCCGAATTAGACCGAGAATGTCTCGGCCGTTCAATCTCCACAGCCGCCTCGTTACCAGCACTACTGCAACTACTATTACTCCGGAAGAGACTGTTATCGTAATTTCCACCAATCTCGCACGATTTCACCGCTCCTTTCTTCAAACTCCTCAGCAGGTTCGATTTCACAGACGCATCAATCAGTCCCTGAAACCTCTGCGAAGCCGATAACTCGTTGTTGCATTCATCGATATCCTCCTCATTGTTTCCAAATCTCTTCGATTCGATTCTACTACTACTAGCACTACTTCTAAAATTCAAAATCGTTTTATTAAGTTCTTTTATCTCAGTCTCCATGTCCTTCATCTTCTTCTCGTACTCTCTCTTCTCCTCCAGAGTCTTCACGTGGACGGTCTCTAAATCCAGCCTCAGCCTCTCGTTCTCGGCCTCCAAGCACTCGATCTTCCTGGCGTTGCGGTCAATGTGCTGGTCCCTCGAGGCGATCTCCTTCTCGAGGACGGGCACGATGGCCGCGGACTCCCTGAGGAGCTTGTGCTCGAGGAGCTGCGTCTTCAGGAGGGACTCGCGGCCGCGGAGGTCCTCAACGAGGCGGAGGAGCTCCGCGACGTCGGGCGGGCGCGGCTGAACCTGGGCGGAGGCGCGTGGGAAGTAGACGCCGAAGGAGCGCGAGAACACGGCGCCTTTCTGCGGGGTTTTACCGCTCGAGGTCGGGGAAGGGAGTGGGCCGGGTGGGGGCGGCTTCGGGGAGGAATGCGTTGGTTGTTTGGGAGGATTTGCTGGTGATTTTTGCAGGCCCATTGCAAGTTTTACCTTGCCGGCAACCATTGTTGCTTCACCCAACTCTCTCTGTATCTCTTGTCTGTATCTATCTATCTGTCTATCTCTATGGTTTTCACAAGATTTTTTAGGGACCAGTGGTTTGAAATCTAGAGGCAAAGGCTACAAAGGCGAAAGTAGCAGTGCAGAGACAAGTTGGGGAGTTTGTGACTTGTGAGAGAGGGAAAGAGGTTAGAATTGAGAGAGAGAGAGAGAGAGTGAGAGAGAGGAGAGAGAGAGAGAGAGAGCACGGGTAACGAGGAACGGTCTACTTTTACTAGATTCCGTTCAATTACTGTGTTAGAAAAAGTTCGATTGGAGTGTCTTCACGCGCTTCTATTCACGCGCCAAACGAATTCAAATTGTGCACCGTTAAGACTGTAGTTTGTGACTCTTCCTGGCTTGTGATAGTAAAAACTAGCGTTTGTGTTTATTTAAGGCACGGGATAAATTTGGTTCTGATCGAAATAGCACAATGCTGGTTGATAAATTGGTTTAATATTTTTTTGATTCCGTATTCGATACATGCTAGTATTAGTCTTATTTTTTGCATTAAAAGATATATTTGTGATGAAAATTGAATTTAAAGTACCATACGACAGTGCCCTAAAAGCATAAAATGATTTTTTCTCTACATTTAACCCCCATGTTTCTCCCTCCAGAAAATTAAAGAGTTAGATTTTGATTTGAATGTTTTTGAAGGCAAAACATATTTGTATGTAGTATGTATTGGTTTTTTTTTTTTTTTTTTCTGCTAAGCTGACACAAGAGGAAAGGAAAAGAAATGTAGTATGTATTGATGATTCAAGGAAGACACCCGAATTTGGATAAATACAAAAAGAAAAATGACTTTATTTAAAGAGTTAGGTTTTTCAATTTTATTCAAAAAAACCATGTTTCGACAATAATTTTTCACTTTTTTGATTTTTCTATTCGAGCCAAAGCAATAATTCACCTAAATTTATGCAAAATTAACAAATAGAATTTTTTTGATAAAGATTTAAAAAAAAAGTCAATTAATTTATTTAGACACAAAAAACCCCATTACTTGGGTAATCGTTTGGTAATGTGGATTTGATTATGTAGAGCCGTGGGGTATCTGCGCGTGGGTTTGGTACTGTGGATTTGTGGTCTTCGTTTAGGAAATAAAGTATGATTCCGAAAACCAGAAAATCAAAATGACAGTTTAGAAAAGATTTGGAAAGTCAGGACCAACGGTCGGCTCATTTAATTCGAACGACTATATTCTCTTGAGATAGTCTCCTCTTTTCTTCAATATGGAGATTTGGAGTATGGTTGGAGAGAGTGAAATGGAGGAAATCTTTCATAAAATTTTAGTATTCCAAATATGGGAGTGGAAAATCAATCCTCCGAAATAGAGATAAATATGGAGAGCACTACTATAGGTACATATGGTATGTACAGAGTATGCACACATGAATTTTGTGAGGCCTATTTTGGATTTCAAAAATATGATTTAAATCGTCTATTATTTTTAACACATTTTTTATAGAATTTTCTAAAAAATCAGCTTAACCCGATAGCGGTAGGATATATATATCTATGTATTGAATTTGTAGGGGCAAAATTGAGTAGTTCCGAAAAAATCTCTTATCGATATCGGATTGAGCTGATTTTTTATAGAGCTTCATAAAAAATATTTTAAAAATAATGGATAGTTTGGATAATCTTTGTGGGACCCGAGGTGGGCCCTACAAAATTCATTTTTGTATTCTCTTAACCCTTAGATGAATGGAGGGAGATTTGGAGTTATAGAGTATGAGTTGGAGATGCTCTTAACCCTTGGAATGTTAAGTCCCCATTTTACTTATCCTTCATTTTTTTTTAGTGATTTTTGTACTCTTTTTTTTATCATTATATTTTTTAGTTGAGATTTTTGCACTTTTTTTTGGTGAGCCATCCAACATTGCATTAGGACTTATAATTTGTCTTGTTTATTCGATGTGATATTTAATATTCACACATGTTCTAACAAATCTCTTACTCATGTGTCAATCATACATTGAGCCTCTACGTACGATGGAGTATGAACAAGTTACCCACGGATTTTTTCGACTACCGCATGTCTATGTAGGTGTATATATTTCCACACAAGCATCTCTAATATTTTCTGAACGAATTTCCTTTCTTATATTTCTCTCATTAGAGATGTAGCCACTAATTTGTTTCATTTATATCCACCCAAGATGCGTACGATTAAATGGGATTTTCATTTCTTTTTTTACTAGATCGGATATGAAACTGTCAAATCTAACTGAACATGTAGTCCTTGACAGATTAACACGACGGACAAAAATATATGTAGGTTAATTTACCTGAATGATTTAGATACAAAACTTATTTAATTATCTTAATATTCTATCTCTTGATGTTTTTCTACGAGTGAAGACAACTCACCAATTCCGCCTGCAGTTTGATAGAGTTCAACGCCGAGGGTTATTAAGAATTTTTTTTTGACAATCTAATTAAAGTTTTTGATAACTTTGGTTATGGGACATTCGATGAAACTTTCCCTATTGATATTCTGCCCATTCTTGAATAGGAGGTTGGATACATGTTTTAGTACTCCTACGTACGTACCTTCTCCATTGTCATGTCCCTGGCTTGCAACAGAGGTAAATTAGGAGTACGTGCTGGCTCTTTTCACATTTCACAGCTGCAAATGAGCTGGTAAAGGGGTCGGATTTATGTTCTCTAGCTTGGACGCATCTCAAGATTTCATTGATGAGGAATGTTTGAATGACCTCATTATGTACTATATATATAGTTCGATCCGGTAAACATTAATTTGAAGTGATATATAATATAGTTCGATCCGGTTAACATTAATTTGAAGTGATATATACTTACACATATGAATGAGTTCGGTATTTCAAAATTCTATCGATGAACACATCCGCAGATACACATATCCGAAGATAGTACTCAAAATGTGATTCCTCCGGATTGAGTTACTGTATGTTTATTGAGTGTTCGTTGTTTAACTTGTTTATCTTTCAACCAATTCTAAAAAGAGCTGATCAGAAGTGAAATGAAACTAGAAATATTGGTTGATCACATGAAAGTAGAATTCTATACACAACGAAAAATTGATGTAGAATTAAGACATATGCATGTTGAACTAATACGATCCATATTTGACTTGTAGTATATAGTTTTTGGAACAAGTAAGAAATATTCATTAGTACTGAGGATGTAAGTCATATAATTTGCATGCGCGTGATCGCTAATACGTCTGTGAAATACATCTCAAATTATTAACATGCACTAAAGTGAAGATTAATGAGAGCATGAGCACAATGCACGAAAAAAAAGAAGAAAAAGTGTGAGCGCAGGGCATAAGAATTATGTGACTAAGGTAAGGATGCCAATCGAGGCCGCCAAGATCACTTGGGCTAATACTCTACTCACCAAACCGTACAGGCTGGAAAGAAAGATCTGGCCTCTGATCATAATGATCAACCATTTGCATTAATACACATTTAAATTTAACCATACAATTGATGATATGAACCGATCGAGTGAAACGGAACCCTACTTTTCGTGGGTTACAAATTAAAATTTCCCTGAAATCAATATTCAAAGATACTTTACTATTTTTTTCGGACTAATTAAGAATTTCTTAATTGTAGTGATTTGGGCCAAATTTGCCGAGGTTAATTTGCGTTCTCCATGCTCTTTTTTGCAACTAGCAATGTATAAACCATATTACTCAAAACCCACATGAACGATCCCGTACGTCCCCAAATCCGAGCAGAAAGATTTGAGACTCAGTTACACAGATTCGAAACTTCTTAAGTACTTTTAACAATTAATGTAGATTAGTTCATGTGGGTATTATATATCTCCGGTTATCCAGATGTGCACAACCTGTGTTATAAAACAAAGTACTAATGACATTGTTCGATTATCTTATCATAATACTCCATTTTATGTGCAAGAAAATGTCCAAAATTTTAAGTGGGCAATTTCGGAAGAAGCAATACTAACTCTTACAATTAAACTTAAGTGTACATTATGTACGTACAGTTCGATCTAGACAAAATCATGCTCAACTGCGATGGAGAAAAATGAAAGCAATGCATGCATGTGAACAGCAATGCATGTGAACAGCGGTGTGCGACAGAGTAGGAAAGGAACGTGACCGGAGAGGATCGGAATGAATAAATGGCCGCGGTCCTCCCAAGCCCACACCTAGATATAGCCTATATGCCCGAGCTTGCAGGGTTATAATAGTAGTAATGAAAACGCATTTTCCCCCCCTTGTTTGATAAATGAGAAAGTTCAGACTAGCTTATACGTAGCTCAAATCGTTTTGAGATCCGAAACCCACCTCTATTCTCCTATTTACCAAAACCCTCTAAGCCTCAACATTTTTGGTTCCAACTTAAACCCGCAACTCAAATCGTTTTGTGATATGTGAGACGCATTCGTAGTGCTAGGATTAGTGCAAGTCCAAAAATGTTGATGTGGCGGCTTTAGCCTTTAGTGGGAACGAGCTCAAGTTGGTGTGGCGGGTCCATCCAGGAAAGTTTGCTCTGTGTTCATACTTGACCACTCTCTAACCTCCCTTCACGAGTGTGATTGACGGGTCCGACTCCAACATCTTGGCTCCAAGGGACTTTTCTTTTCTTTTTTGTTCGTTTTGTTGTATTTTGTTTCAGTTTGTTGTTTTCTGTATTTTCGGACCGGTAGTGTCCTATTTTATTGCACTATTTTTTTTATATAATATCTGGGATGATCTTATTTGTTGAAAAAAAATGTGGAGACATTTTGAGGGGTTTGATGGATAGGAGCATGGAGGTGAGCTTGAAACCTCACTTATGGGATCACGGCTATGTGCAGGGAGGGGGCTACACCTGCAATGCCAACCAGGCATGAGTATGCCAACAAGGGGTGCAAATGGAACAAATGTCTACACATGTGGTTTAGGTTTTATTGGAGCCATTAATTCCTGCTTTAGGATTAGGGGGAGTCGTGGGGCCTAGTTGTCACGTGTTAGGATTAGGGATAGAGTGTTTGAGCAAAACCAACAAGAACAATGACCCATCGTGCACCATTTATAGCCCTCACCACCTAACATATCTCAATGCAGCTACCGATGACAAAAACCTCTTTCCCAAGCAATAAGAGCAAGAGAGAGAGGGAATAAGGAAATAAAGTCTCACATTGCTTGAGAGTGAAATGAATGATTATTTAATAACATTTGAGACATTTTCACTTATTATCAATTGATTTTAAGATGGATATAAAATTTTTACACTCACCAATACGTGTTTATAAAAAATTCAAAGATATAACAATTTTTTTGTTCTAATTTTTGAAGTAGAGTATAAATCTTATCATGCCGAAGAGTTCTCTGCGGTAGTCATTTTCTTCGTCGAGCCCGATTGTTTGCGATTTGATTTGATTTGATTTATTGTTTCTGGATCAGATGGTTTCGATTGCTCATTCATTCACTCACTCTGCTTTCTCCGGTATCCTCCTTAGAGTGGAGAAGAAGAGTTCCCTCTCTGGTCATTGGTCTCGGTCAATCGTAAATCTCGTTGCGACCGTTGAAACTCCGGCGGATCAGCTGTCTTCAAATTAAGCACTCCTGCAAAATAAGTCCAAAGGATGGGGGTGTTCTCGACAACTCAACGAACCCTCCGACGATTTAGCTAGTTATATAGGAAAGTGCACGAAGGCTCTGCAAAATAAGTTACCATGAATACTCTTAACAAAAAATTTGGCCATGCATGCATGTAGATTGTAGACGGAAGCGGGGACTGTGTTGTGCTGTGCACCATTTGGACCATTCGTCTCGGTAATCAATGATCCAGATTAAAATAAATTTTTTCCGGGGAAGAGTTTCCCCGGAAAAGTTTTTAAAATCTGGACCATCCATAACACTTTTGAATGGTTGAGATCGCACAGCATCCATGGCCGGCTCTGAGATTTCAGAGGCCTAGGACGATCCTCGAAAATGAGGCCTATAATATCTTATCACTTAACGTTTAATTCCTTCTTCATTAGTTCGTTGTGTTTGTTTGCAATGGGAATATCGTTTAAAGGGAAAAGATGCATCCATGTTAATGATTCACTCACCGCACTGAATAATTTTTTCAAAGATCAACGATCATGATGTCCCGTTATCTAACTTTATTCTCGTTTTTTGTTTTTAGTCCTCCTTTCCATTTTTACTTGGCCATTAGGTCTTATATAAAATATATTCATGGATTAAAAAATGGGCCATATAGTAACACATATACATTAGGTACTAAAAACAAGTGAAAGTCCTAGTTTTTGGACATTTTGGAGGGCTTAAGGCTTGTGCCTCATGGGCCTTGGCTTAGAGCGACTATGACATCAACGTGTTGTGCATTAGGTGCACAGCACGCGCCCGCCCTGGTCTTACATGGCATGCACGCATTGCTTTAGAAAAGCGGCATGCATTTGCCTTCTACCGTTCTTTTCCCTTGATTTTTTTTTGGCAGGGATGCAATCCAGAAAGTCTACTGGTACAGAATTTTGATACAGATTTTGTACATAGATTTTTCGTGGGGCCCACTACGGGTCCTACACAAATAATTCAAGTCGTTCACTAAATGTAAAACATTTTTTCAAGGGCTCTCACTAAAATTCAGTTCAATCTGATACTTATAAATATTCGATCAAATCATCTAACTTTTTCATATCCTGAAATCTAAATGAAAAATTAGATGATTGGATCGAATATCTATAAGTATCAGATTGAGCTGAATTTTTGCGAGAACCCTTGAAAAAATATTTTACATTTAGTGAACGGTTCGGATCTTTTGTGTGGAACCCGTAATAGACTCCACGAAAAAATCTATGTACAAAATATGTACCAAATTTCTGTACCCATAGACTTTCTGGATGCAATCATGCAAAGCATTGAACAAAGAGACAACAAAGGAAATCAGAAGCAAAAGATTAACAAGACGGCCAAAGATTATCCATTTCCAGACGGAGGAAAATCATGAGCCCCAAAAGTTGCTCGAGTACTTTCAATGATGGTTGTAGAACCAAGAGCCTTTTCTAACGAGATTAAATTATTTACATCGTCGGCGTAAACATTTGTTTCTTCGAAATCATTTACATTGCGTCACGTTGCTATGTTTTATTAATTGGAATCCACTGTTTCGACAACATTGAGTAATTGATTTGGAGGAAATAAATGTTTACTCCGCCGGTGTATATAATTTATTCTCTTTTCTAACGCTGTGTTTTGAACTTGACGAAAGTGAGAGAAACGGGAAAAAAAAAGGGGAGAAAAACGAGGAGAATTTCACTTTGCAGAATACTTTATTTGGCTATTTTCCTTCATCCTTCTCTCCAAATCAAACAATGAAACAGAAATTTTGTTAATGTTATTTTCCATTCTTTTCTTTTTTCACAAGTTCCAAACAAACCGGATAAAAAAAAAAGAAGTTCCGAACAAACCCAAAGTTCCCATCTTACTTGAAGATGCCACCCAGTCGGCCCATTAACACAAATTTAATATGGATACAGGTCTTTCTTTTCCATTTCTTTTGGGAAAATGACGGTCAATGACGTGTTTTGATAATTAATACCCGCCAAAAACGTGCTTTCAGCAGGTCCTTGATGTGTATTAATTATCAAAATACGTCATCTTTTTTTTGAAAGAATCAAAACACTTCTTGAGTCGTTATTTTCCCTAATAATATGGAGTTCTCCAGTCTGATGGGCATGGGTTTAGAGTTCCCTGGTGGGCCTATAAAGCCCAAGTTATATGAAAAAGGATGGAGATTCTCCAGTCCGATGGGCATGGGTTTAGAGTTCCCTAGTGGGCCTAGAAAGCCCAAGTTATATGAAAAAAGAAAAGGGAAAATGACGGCTCATGACGTATTTTGATAATTAATATCCACCAAAAACATGTTGAGAACATTTGTTAATGCTGAAAAGGGAGAATTTCAAAAAAACCCCTGAACTTTCTGACAATTCGCAAAAAAACACCTGAACTTTCACTATTAACAAAAAAACACCTGAACTTTCTGACAACTCGCAAAAAAACACCTGAACTTTCACTATTAACAAAAAAACACCTGAACTTAGCATTCCGTAAACAATTAGACCCCCGCCGTCCAATTCCGTTAGTTTGTAATGGATGGAGCTAACGGAAGGCGTTAACTTTTTTTTTTTTTACTTTTTACATTAAAAAATTACTTTTAACTCTTTCTTTTTTTATTGGTAAATAAATATGCAATAAAGTTCTTTTTTTTTTCTTACTATTTATCAAAAATTACTTTAACTCTATTTTTTACTATTTACAAAAATAACCTTAACCACCATCTTTTTTGTTACTTTCAAATTTTACCTTTCCCCTTCTCTCTCTCTCTCTCTCTCTCTCTCTCTCTCTCTCCCTCTTTTTTTTTTAGAACTTTAACCCCACTCCACCAATCAACTGCCAAAACTCTAGCTCTAATTTCAGAAATTCAAAATTGCTTTTAACCTCCTTTTTTTCAGCATTCTTGTTTTTTATATTTTTTACTTCCAAAATTACTTTTAACTCTTTATTTTTAGTAGTAAATAAATATGAAATAAAGTTTTTTTTCTTATTATTTATCAAGAATTACTTTAACTGTAATCTTTACTATTAATAATAATAACTTTAAGACCCATTTTTACTTTCAAATACTCTCTCTCTCCACTGATGAAAATCCTCCCTCCTCTTGTCTCCACCGATCAGTTTGGAGAAACCCAAAATTCATCTATCAGTTGGTTGTGGGGTTAAATTTGAAAGTAAAAAAAAAAAAACGGGGCGGGGTGCGGGGAAGCAGGGGGTGTTAAAATAATTTTCGTAATAGTTAAAAAATGGGGGTGAATAATTTTTGAAAAAGAGAAAGGAAAAAAGAACTTTATTGCATATTTATTTATGACTAAAAAATGAATGAGTTAAAAGTAATTTTTGGAAGTAAAAGTAGTAAAAAAACGAAAAGGTTACAAAGAGGAGGTTAAAAGAACTTTTGAATTTCTGAAATTGTGGCTAAGGCTTAGGCGGTTGGTTGTGGGGTTAATTGGTGGTGTGGAGTCGATTCTAATAAGAAAAAAAGGGGGAGAGAGAGAGGGGGGAAAGGTAAAATTTGAAAATAAAAAATAGGGTTAAAGTAATTTTCGATAAATAATAATAAAAAAAGAACTTTATTGCATATTTATATACCAATAAAAAAAGAGAGTTAAAAGTAATTTTTTAATGTAAAAAGTAAAAAAAAAAAAAAATTAACGCCTTCCGTTAGCTCCATCCGTTACAAACTAACGGAATTGGACGGCAGGGGTCTAATTGTTAACGGAATGCTAAGTTTAGGTGTTTTTTTGTTAATAGTGAAAGTTCAGGTGTTTTTTTGCGAGTTGTCAGAAAGTTCAGGTGTTTTTTTGCGAGTTGTCAGAAAGTTCAGGGGTTTTTTTGAAATTTTCCCTGCTGAAAATGTCTTTAACGGGTATTAATTATCAAAATATGTTATTGGCCGTCATTTTCCCATATTATTTCTATATGTCAAGAAAATTACATTGAAAAAAAACAAAAAACCATTCAGGATAAAAAAATGAAATTAGTACTACAAGAAAAAAAAATACGTTGAGATAGTCTCTGAAAGTGCATAATACCCTCCTGCTACTGCTACTCGTAAATTCTCAGCTCACCTCTCCACGTCTCGGAATTTTTCTTTCCTAAAATAAGAAGGAAAAATATAATTAGAAAAGAGCTAATTTCACAAACAAATGCTTGAAAATCGCCCCTTTGCCTCCATTGTGGCCGCCCAAACACCCCAATGCCACTGCTGCCCGAAAACAACTCCCAAAACAACCAAATTAAGGATTCGAATGTTTCGATGTAAAATAATTTTCATGATTTTTTTTTTAAAAGTAAATTTAAAATTTTATTTTCAGATGTTTGGTTAGCACATGAAAAAATATTATCAGAAATTGACAAAATAGTGTAGAGAGAGAGGGCTTAATGGTGGAATTCAATTCAGAATTAAGGAAAGAGCGAGAGAGGGAATTGAGTGTGAGTCAGAACCGACGATCGAGGAAATGAGCAGTGAGAATTGTAGTAAAAAACAACGGATAAAATATTTTTCTCCTTTTTTATGCAATCAAACACCGGAAAATAGGTAAAATACTTTACGCCCAATTGGCCCAAACAAACCGAGCCTAATTGGTTGAGAGTTAACCAAAGTTGGACTCTAACCCAAAGTAAAATGAGCAATTATTTATGATTGTTTACACGACTTTTATGGAAACGCCACAATCTCTTCTTTTACAATCGGAATCATTAAATTTCATTGTGGAAACTTCGACGTAATATGCATAGATGTAAAATACACATTGATCAGACCGCGGTAAAGACTCGTTCGAAATACAATTAGCTTAAAAGCTAGGAAAGATCATAGTAGGTTCAATATCGAAACACATATATGAGAGATTACATGCGAGACCATCACGTGAGAATATCTTAATCCCCTTTTTTTTTTTCTGGCTTAATGTTATCACTTTATTCGAAAGGGACGATTAATGTTTAAGATAATATATAAGTACTTGCTTTTCATTTCGTGAATGTACGTTTATGTTTCTATATATCTAAGTTTGACCAATAAGCCCAATGACAAACTTTAAGATAAACACAATTTATGTACTGTATAATAAGTCTTTGCTTGCCGTTCGGCTTTCTTTTTCAACCTTCTTTTTTTTAAAAAAAGAGGGTAATTTCAAGCTTAAATATAATGGAAATATAAAATAATTTTTTAATTTTATTTTGCACCGTTTAAAAGATCTCAATAAAATCTATCAAACAAGATCCATATTGGTAAAAAAATTATATATTTACGTAAACACATGATTTTTGAACTTTAAATTACCTTCCTTTTTTAAAAGTTCTTTTTTTAAGATACCAGAACGGGATCATTTCTCATCTAGAGTTTGCTGACGACTCCATCATATCCGGCGATTGTGCGGTCTCAGAAGTTACATATATCAAAAGGACTCTATGCTTTCCAACCGCCCCTTGGGCAAAAATTTGGCTTTCTGACTTATTTTTGGTTTTTTTTTTCAAAAAAAATTTATGTTTGAAACCACAAATTTTAATTTTTTGATTCCTCGACGAACTAATAATCACAAAAATTTGATGTGAAACTAACATATGTGATTTTTTTTTCAATAAAAACAAAAAAAATCAAGTCAAGTGGCTTATTTAGCCAAAACACCTCTAAGTCAATTGTGTTGTGTGGGAATATGTGCGGCTTTTGCCAATGAACACTGCTATAGATACATATGACATGTACATACCATGCGCATATGAGTTTTTTTGGGGCCCGAGGGAGATATATGATTCAAACCGCCCATTATTTTTAGACATATCGTGCATATGAGCATGTACATACCATGCACAAATTCAGAAAAAATCTATCGGATTGAGCTGATTCAGAAAAAATCTATTGGATTGAGTTTTACAGGGCTCCAAAAAAATGTTGGACCCGAGGTGCGAATATCTTGGGGAGCTAATTTGAGCAATTGCCAGGGATGCCCTTGGGATCAAATTCTAGAAGGTTATTGGCAGCAACCAATCATTTTCCACATAGATCTAACTATACTAATCAAAGTGATTAGATTTTAAGTCAAGTTAACTGAGGTAACACTTACCCAAGAAAAAAAATACTCCCTCTGTCCCTAAATAAGTGTTCGGCGCGCAAAACTAAACTTTACAAAACATGCATATTTTTTATTAAAAAATTTAATTTTTTTTCACAATCTAATATAACTCATTGCTATCTATTGATTTGTGAAAAAAAAATTAATTTTTTTAACTAAATCCATCTTTTTGAAGGATTAATTTTGCTCGCCAGACACTTATTTAGGGACGGAGGGAGTAATAATAATCGAAATAAAGTTCGGAATGTCACAATTTAGTGTAGTCGCCAAATTTAATTTAAGTTCTAATCTAAGCTAATTACACGTTGAAGCTATATAGCTAATCAATTACTCCCTTGTGATCTATTTGATTTCTATTCGGAAACTAACTCATAATATAAATAATCAAGGGCAATACGGAAAAAAACCAACTCATAATTCATTTAAACATTTTCATCCCATATCTCTCAAACACTACTCTTGTTACAAAATGTATTTTGCACATATCGTCCAAACATTTTACTAGATTAAAAAATACAATCAGACCATAATTCAAAAAATCAAAAAGTCATATAGTAGAAAATAAAAAGTCAAAAAGTAGGCTTCTAAACATATCCTAAATAAGTTCATTACATGACGGCATAGTTTTCCAATCAGGCACGAAACACCAAAAAAAATGGAATTCTTTTCGCTGTTTAAAAGAAAAAAAAAAGTTTTCCTAGCAGGGTTGATAGCAATCCTTGATTTCTTGAATTGGCTCGACTTTATTTGTTTATTTGTTTTTTCTTTAATAATACATTTGTTTGTTCTTGCACTTCAAGTAGCTCGCTTGGGCTTTGAATGAAAGAATATGTTTATAAAAAAAAAAAAATAGAAATTGATTTTCGCGCCCTATTTTTTACTGATGGCGCTAGTAAATTCATGAATAAAATGGAGCATCATTAGTAAAACGTGGAACGCAAATATTAATTTCTAAAAAAATTTGACCATTTTTGCTAACTACACGACCATGTCAAACTAAGAGGAAAGTCTACAACATACACCCTTTAAAATGGTGTACCACATGCACTTATTTTATGGTTCATTCATAACATTTCAGCGTATTTCGTAACTTTTGTTCTAGAATTCATAACTTTTTAGCAGTTCGATTCGTAATATTTTCATTATGATTCATAACATTTTAGCATATCTCGTAACCTTTATACGATTCGTAACTTTTTAGCAATACGATTCGTAACATTTTCCTTATAATTCATAACATTTTAGAGGATGCATATGATACACACCCAAATAAGAAGTGTGTATTATACTCTTTCTCCAAACTAAGAGAAAAGAGAGAGAGAGAGAGAGTTATACGGTAGATATTAGAAAATCATTTAGGAAAGTTACATGGCCGAATGTCTTTAGCCTTATGTGCCAGCCGATCTTGTTGGAATATCTTGCTTTCGGATTGTTTTTTTTAATCTTTGTAATGTTTTTTTTTAAATACTAATAAAATTTCTTTGCGGTTAAAAAAAAAGTCAACAAACTCCCAATATTTATAAAGCAACCACCGAATTGAAGAACTAAAGCTAGAAAAAAGATCAGGAATATGGGCGAAAGACACATACCCAGAAAATGGAGGCTTCTCAGCGGAGAAGACAACTGGAAGGGATTATTAGATCCTCTAGACATCGATCTCCGTCGATACTTAATTCACTACGGAGAAATGGCTCAAGCAACCGTCGACACCTTCAACACCGACAAAGTATCGAAATACGCGGGAAGTAGCCGGTACGCGAAGAAGGATCTCTTCGCTAAGGTGTTTCTAGAGCAAGACAATCCGTTCAAGTACCACGTGACCAAGTATTTCTATGCGACATCCTCGGTCCCTCAGCCCGATGCATTTATCTTCAAGTCCCTGTCGAGGGAGGCGTGGAGCAAGGAGTCCAACTGGATGGGGTACGTAGCGGTGGCCACGGAGGAGGGGAAGGCGGCTCTGGGGAGGAGAGATATCGTGGTTGCTTGGAGAGGGACGAAAGAGGCCTTGGAATGGGTAGATGACTTCGAATTTGTTTCGGTTCCGGCTTCGAAAATACTTGGAGAGGAACATGATCCGAAGGTACATCAGGGGTGGTACTCTATCTACACTTCCAATGATCCAAGATCACCATTCAATAGGTCTAGTGCCAGAGACCAGGTAATTAATTTACAGTACTGTGAATCTGGACAATTCATTTTCTTTATGGACACTTTCATGAACCGGGTTTCATATATCCTACTCTCTCCGTCCCCTTTTTAAAATTCAGTATTTCATTTTGGGTTGTCCTTTAATAAGTGTCAATTTTATAAAGTTAGTAGGTCAAAGTTTGTATATTTTCTATTTTGTCCTTAAAAGTAATTTCCATTTTGAAAAGTTAGTAAGCAAAAATGTAATGATAATATCTCCATAGAGAGTAAGTAAGGAAAGTTGAGGTAAAAGTTTATGTAAAAGGTGTAATGATAATATTTTATTAATAAGTTAGAGTTACGAAGTGTGACACTTAAAAATGGACGGAGGAAATATCATTTTTGTTATTTATGTGCATAGGTCATTTGTATGAAAAATATATAGGCATGAATTCCATTTTTGTTAACTATGCGGTCATTTGCCGGAAAAAAAAAAAAAAAAAACCAGGTTAACGCTGAGATCAAGAGGCTTGTGGAAGAATACAAGGACGAAGACATCAGCATAACTGTTGTTGGGCACAGCTTGGGAGCAGCACTTGCAACCCTAAACGCAGTTGACATAGTTGCCAATGGACTGAACATATATCAAGGTCAACCAAACAAGGCCTTTCCAGTAACAGCCTTTGTTTTTGCAAGCCCTAAAGTTGGAGATTCTGGCTTCAAAAAGGTGTTCGACGGACTAAATAAGCTTCCAATCCTGCGCATTCGTAATGCCTTAGATGTCGTCCCAGACTATCCTTTTGTAGGTTACACAGAAGTAGGCGAAGAATTGAAGATTGACACGACGAAATCCAAGTACTTGAAAAGTCCCGGGAACATTCCGAGTTGGCATAATTTGGAGGCGTATTTGCATGGAGTCGCTGGAACACAAGGTTCGAAAGGAGGGTTTAAGTTGGAAGTTGATCGCGATGTTGCGCTTGTTAACAAGTCGCTGGATGGTTTGAAAGATGAGTACGGTGTACCCGAATCGTGGTGGTGCGTGCAGAACAAGGGGATGGTTCAAGAAGCGAATGGGTTTTGGAAGTTGATGGACCATCAGATAGATCGTGATTTCTGAATATTAGTAGACCATGCATCATGTCTTGGAAGCAAACGAAGAAGACCCATGAAAACAGGCTCATTTGCAATCGGTAGAAGATTTTTGACAAAGATTTGGCTGATTCTTGAGCACTAGCTATTTCTGTTGTGTTTTTTTGGGTTATTTTCTTGTATATCTAGTACAGAGACTTGCTGGTTATTGATAGGTGTTCATGATTCTTTTCTGAGGTAGGTTCCCGTGTATGGACAAGAACAAGGATATAGACACAAACATGGGACACAGACATGTGAAATATGTGGTGGGCTATGTGAAGTTTGTACGGTGTGACTATGTGAATTGTCTATGTGAAGTATGTATTTGCGTGTGTGGAGAGACTATGTAAACCGTGGTGAGCTATGTAAAGTGTGAACTATATATTTGAATTATGAAAATTGTGTTATGTGACTCGAAGGATATTTTTGTCTTAAATAATTGTCATCACGACTATATTGGGTAGCAATAATACGTGACATGACCAATTTAAAGACGAAGCCTAAAACAAGAGTCAGTCTCTGAATTTCCCTTAATAAAATCTAAGTTAGCATGAAAGAGTTTGCTTTAGATTTATGTAATTTTTTTTTTGTCACAGCAAAAGAAAGGATTATATTGGTTTTTGAACAAACGTATACAAAGACCGAAAATATACATTCCAACGAAGTTGACACATATGGATCGAATAATCATACGCAGAGAGGAGGGTAGTTTGGTAAGTCTGGCATGCCCTTTAGCGATGTTTTAGTAATTGGGGGGGAGTGACTGTGATTTCAAGGCATAGAGGGTGTGCAATGTGATTTTCTTTGTGACTCGGGTTTTTTTTTTTTTATCCGCTTTGTGACTCGAGTTTGGTAGGATCAAACGAGGTGTCACATCATTTTTCCGATTCACTATGAAGAAAAAATTCCATAAACTAACTTAAAGAAAGGGTGAACGTGTTGGACTCGGCTTTCCTCTTGCCCTGGTAGGAGGAATTCCTCCAACCAAGAATACCTTGTACTTCTTGATACGCCCAAGTCTCTTTCCTTCGAAACTCTGGGTGTGCGAGTTGGACTTGGTTTTCTCTTACCCTAATAAGAGGAATTCCGATCCTCCAACCAAGGATGCATGGTACTTCTTGATTTGCCCAAGTCTCTTTCCTTCGAAACCCACGCTCTTCTCTACCTAACGACAATTACAATAACAAGTTTCACTACCGTTAACTCTACTTACACATAGTTGATTTCCTTGCCGACTCCATATTCTGAAAATGATGGTACTGAATATATAAACGCATACTTATCTATTTACTCGTGTAGATAATGCTTTGCCTTATTGATTTATTAAATCAACTAATTACACTTATGTTTTTATAATCAATTCGATCCTCCGATCCATTTGTCAATCAAGCTCTAACTCGCAAGCATCAGAATTTGATTGCTCGATACTTTGCTTTTCTTTCTTCGGAAAAACGGCTAAGGAATGACTTTTCTGTGAAAAGAACTACTACGGCCATGATTCGGGGATCCTACAGGGCGCCCTACTGTAGGGCGCATTATAACCGTCCGTGAGTGTTTGCAACGGTTCAGATTCAAATAAAACTTTTTTGGAAAAGAATTTGACGATTGTGATGCGCCCTACACGTCCTGTAGTGCACCTTGCACTACAGGTTTCCGGATCCGGCCATGACTGTGTTTGGGCTTGATTCGGCCAGTACAGAAAATCTTACATGTTTTACTTTTACCTCAAAACCCAAAAAAAATAGGGTTAATATCACGAATAAATTTTCAAACACCTTGTTGGTTTTCTTTTTTATTTTCTCTCTTAATTTGGTGTTGCGTCTTGCTATGTGTATCAAGATCATGTAGCTTGTGCTGCCTTTTTGGTTTATTTTTTTCTCGATGTACCCTTATCGAGTTTTCAATATAATCCCTTTTGCCTATCATAAAAAAGAAAGAATAAATTAGCTAAAAATCAGCATTTTGAGGTCTTTTTGTGGCGAGAAAGATGTCCAAGAAGCTAACTAGTTGAATCCAGGAATCATAAAGCCATCTTTTAGCATTTTTAGCAAGAATAACTCAAGATTTCGCCCTCTATTTTCGGGACTTCGGATTGGTGCTGTGCAGTGGTGTGCGCACCTCCGAGCCATCGGATTGTGCATCCGACGACTCGAATCTCATTTCGGCAACCAACGATCGAAAGCCATTCATCACCGAGATGAGATCCGAGCCGTTGGATACACGCACGATCTGACGGCTTGGAGGTGTATAGTATAGTGTTGCGCACACCACTGCATAGTACCATCCCCGATTCCTATTTTCGTAGCCAAAGAACCAAATACAATAGTACAAACATCTTAGCCAAAATCCATCATTTTTAGGCCTGTCTGCTTTCTGATCAAGAATGGCAAAAGGCTTAGCCCCAACTCTTGATTTTTTGTTGTTGGAATTGTTCGGACTTGTACTTCAAGTAGCAGACATTCGAGTCATCATTTTAACATGTTTGAAAGGCATGATATACTGTATTACCTAACCTGACATGAGGACGCGGGGGCTCTGCTGCCCACCATGGGCAGCAGCCCCTGCCCACACCTCACACACACCTTACACGGCACCCCGTTTTGGGAAGGAATGAAAAATCAAAATTTTCGTTTGCAATCCTATAGAGCAGAAACGTGATTATGAGAGCTCTAGAGTTAAAATTTAGTTATGTCTCTTTAAAATAATATGATCAGAATAATAAGATCTTCGTGTCAATTCAAACGGATTGAAAATTGGAGCACTTAATTTTTTAATATATAAACTGTCTAAAAAAATTAAGTACGCCAAATTTTAATTCGTTTGAACAAGTACAAAGATCTTATTATTCTAATCATATTATTCTAAAGTATCATAATTAATTTTTGTCTCTAGGGCTCTCATAATTAAGTATATACTCTTTATTTAGGATCCTGTAGATCAGAAACGTAATTATGAGAGCCCGATAGACAAAAATTAATTACATCTCATTAGAATAATATGATTAGAATAATAAGATCTTCGTATTTGTTCAAACGAATTAAAAATTAGCGCACTTAATTTTTTTAGACCGTTTATATATTAAAAAATATGATTAAAAATTTAAGTGCTCCAATTTTCAATCCGTTTGAATTGACGCGAAAATCATATTATTATGATCATATTATTCTAAAGAAATATAATTAAATTTTAACTCTATGACTTTCATAATCACGTTTCTGCTTCATAGGATTGCAAACGAAAAGTTTTGGTTTTTCTTTCCTTCCCGACGGTGCCGTGTGAGGTGTGTGTGAGGTGTGGACAGGGGCTGCTGCCCATGGTGGGCAGCAAAGCCCCCGCGTCCCTGACATGACCACCATATGAAGAACTACGTACTCATCATCCATGTTTTTAGCTCGTATTCGTATGAAGAATACAAAAATTTCATACTTCCATCGTCTCGTATTAGATGGCAATTTTGGAGAGACTCAAAATTTATCCAGACACAATAATTACACCCTTTCTAATAGAACTTTCCAAAAATACCTTTTTATTTTTAAAACAACCCACAGTTGGCAACCAAACTGAGTAGTAAACTCACGGAATCCAATGAGTAAGAAAATCTTGGCGGCAAAGTGTACCGAAGTATATATCTTTTTGGCTTTTTGTTAAAATAATTTGAATAGTTTAAGACAAGGGCAAGATGGAAAGATCAAGTATTTTCATGGTTTTACTTTTCAAAACGGATCGATATCAATTTTGAGATGGCAAAAAACGTCAAAAATGACATCCATTTTGAGATGGAAGGAATACTTTATTTGTACAAAATAATAAGGGGAAAGTAGAAGCATATTTGTGTCGGCGTCGATCAACTAAGTGAGATGCGTAAATCAAAATGGAGCTAGTCACGGTGATTTCAAGGAAAATGTTACAGTTTGCTGAGTGAACACGCTGTAATCAAGAGTACATCAGTACTACTTATATAGTTGTAATTTGATCATAGAAATTAATAAAAAAAATTCAAAAAGTTGTAATATCCGTTGCTTATCTAGAGGCATTTCTATAAACACATGTGCTTGTCCTATTTTAAATTTTTTTTTTTTGGGGGTCTACCCAACCACAAATTTTTTATTTTCTGTTAATTTTCTTAATAACTTCATCTCAACCAATCATTCGGTGTATGTAGTATCGAATATCCCAAACTTCAATTCGTCTCCAACTTATCATCACTTGCTTTCATAAAATGCGTACGGTATGACGTGCGGTATAGTTTGCCGATCTGGTTTGATACCAATCCCTGATTTCTTCAAAAAAATTTTTTGATCGGCTGATTTCTTCAATTGGTTCGACTTCATTTGTTTTTTTCCCCTTCTTGTTATTTAAGTAATAGAATTAATTGTTTGTTCTTGCACGTCAAGTAGCACGGGCTTTGAACGAATTAAAGAATATGTCTATTGATCGAATTAAAGAATATGTCTATTGAACGAATTAAAGAATATGTCAAACTAATGATTCCCATCATCTATGGTGTCAAAATGTACATATCCGTATAGATATACTAATCTATTTACCTATTGAGAGAGAGAGAGAGAGAGAGAGAGAGAGAGAGAGAGAGAGAGATGCTTTTACGGTACATGACGAACTCAAGCATAGATAACTTACCTTCACAAATTCTATGGCATTATATAACTATCTCAAAACAGAACTATAATTAACCTAGTATTTTGGAGTTATTTTTAGTTTAAGATATAATTTGTTAACAAAAAAAAATCCAAGAGATAATCTTAATTACACGATAACCTCATAGACACAGACTGCACCTTTTTTTGCCCTTCCTTGAACGTAATGTCTGACAGATGCCTGTCTAGAATTTCCATGAGGGTTTCCAAGCAAAAATAGTGAAAACAAAAAAAAATACAGTTCTAATTTTGATCAAGTCAAGAAACTCTTAATATTTCAGTATATATGAACATATATTGCAACCAACTAGGCCGGCCATCAAGCTTTCCCCCTATCCTCCTCTTTGATTGAATTTCCTTTTTCCTTTTCTTTTTCGATGTCCCCTGTCGAGCTTCTCTTTAATATATTCTTCTTTTGTCGATCAAAAAACAAACAAGACCGTCAAGTTGAAGAACTCAATAAAAAAATCACGAATATGGGCGATAGCAATATAGCCAAAAACTGGAGGCTTCTCAGCGGAGAACGGAACTGGAAAGGATTGTTAGATCCTATAGACATCGATCTCCGTCGATACATTATTCACTACGGAGAAATGGCTCAAGCAACTTACGACAACTTCCTCTCGAATAAAGTATCGAAATACGCTGGAAGTTGCCGGTACACGAAGAAGGATCTCTTCGCTAAGGTGTTTCTAGAGCATGGCAATCCGTTCAAGTACCGCGTGACCAAGTATTTGTACGCTACATCCTCGGTCCCTCAGCCCGATGCATTTATCTTCAAGTCCCTGTCGAGGGAGGCGTGGAGCGAGGAGTCCAACTGGATGGGGTACGTTGCGGTGGCCACGGATGAGGGGAAGGCGGCTCTCGGGAGGAGAGATATTGTTGTTGCTTGGAGAGGGACGATCGAGGCGTTGGAATGGGTAAATGACTTGGAATTCAATTTGGTTTCTGCTTCGAAAATACTAGGAAAGGAACATGATCCAAAGGTGCATCAGGGGTGGTACTCCATCTACACTTCTGCTGATCCAAGATCACCATTCAATAAGTTCAGTGCCAGAGATCAGGTAATTTAATTAATATATCTTCATGACAATTAAATTAGTGGTCGGGTCATGTGCGGATACACGTACCCCTGTTACCTTTAAGCTATGTCTGACATACTTCCTAATAGCGCAAAGTCCACTTTTACCCATGTGGTCGGGTCATGTGCGGATACACTCCTGTGATTCAAAAGTGTGCAAATAACCCCCTGTGGTTTGTGAACATGTGCGGATAGTTCAACCGCCTACCGTCATGTTTTTCATTCATATTAATGGAAGTCTTTCTTACACACCTTTAGAATCTAATCTGAGTTGTTCATAATGTACTATTAAATAAAGCGTAGAGCATCTTCGTAAAAAAATCATCTCGATCAAGCATAAAAAACTCATAATAAATTCGATACGACCGTGAGATTTTTAATTTTTGATTGACTTGAATTTTGGCATTGATGTAGTACTCATCAAATTCTACAATATCAACAGTTCGGATCCAATTTTTGGTATAGTGGATGAATTTGTTAGATTTAAGGAAGAAAATTAAAAAATCAAGAGAGAGGATTAGGACATATCAGTCTTTTAATATCGTGTCTGTTAATATAGATGAAAAACATGACGGTAAGGGATTTATTCGTACATTTTCACAAATCACAAGGGGTTATGTACACACTTTTAAACCATAGAAATTGCATTCGCATATGGCCAAAACCAAAGGGGGTCAAAGTTGACTTTGCCCTTCCAAATATTCAAATGTTCAAGTCAAGCATACTGTTCTCAAACAAGGATCCAAAAATAATTAATAAGTTGGTGGAACATTTTAACTGTAACTTAACTATAAAAAAACAAAAAAACAAAATCACAATCAAGCATACTATTGACATACCATCACCACATCATGTTTTCTTAAGGATTCTTTCGTTACTTTTACGACAAGTAAGAGTGGTTGATTCAACAATATTTTACTTTTAAGAAGTTCTATCTTAATTCATTAGTGATATAAATGGTTTTTGGATAAATATCGGGCCCAACTGCAATTTCTCACAAATCCAGGGGTACGTCACCCATTGCTGTTCCTTATAAGTTCAGAATTACCACTACATCAACTTAGTGCTTTTTCTTTTTTTTTTCAATATTTTATACATCAGCATGAGTTAGCGAAAAGTTTTTTTTTTTTTGCTAAGCAAAAATAGTTAGCAGGGAGTTAGTAGGAGTCTACAGTGAATTTCAGAAGCTATCATAGTCCTGAATCGTAAACGCCCACGACGGGGCTCGAACCCTGGTCTCCTACACGCAGAGGACTAGGACATGCCAACTGGGCGCTAGAGCCCATTGGCTACGTCAACTTAATTCAGAAAATCGATTTTTATGTAAACTTATGTTTTAATACCATTTTTCCACTTGGAAAATAAAATTTCAAAAAAAAAGTTTCAACTTGATTGGTATTAGGAATGTCATTTAACTATGTAATCCAATATATCAGGTTGATATTGAGATCAAGAGACTTGTGGAACTATACAAGAACGAAGATATCAGCATAACTGTAGTTGGCCACAGCTTGGGAGCAGCGATGGCAACCCTAAACGCAGTTGACATAGTTGCCAATGGACTGAACATACATAGAGGTCGACCAAACAAGGCCTTTCCAGTAACAGCCTTTGTGTTTGCAAGCCCTAAAGTTGGAGATTCTGGCTTCAAAAAGGTGTTCGATGGACTAAACGATCTTCGAGTCCTACGCATTCGCAATGCCCATGACATCGTCCCAGATTATCCTTTCATAGGTTACCCGGAAGTAGGTGAAGAATTGAATATTGACACCACGAAATCCAAGTACTTGAAAGGTCCCGGGAATCCGTTGAGTTGGCATAATTTGGAGGCGTACATGCATGGAGTCGCGGGAACCCAAGGGTCGAAAGGAGGGTTTAAGTTGGAAGCTGATCGCGATATCGCGCTTGTTAACAAGTCGATGGATGGCTTGAAAGACGATTACGGTGTACCCGAATCGTGGTGGTGTGTGCAGAACAATGGGATGGTTCAAGAAGCGAATGGGTCTTGGAAGTTGATGGACCATGAGGTAGATGGTGATTAATTCATAACATTGCAACAATAGAGTTACATTTCGGAGATTAAACGCTAAATTGCAGTTGGCTTGCAACCTTACCCGAATAGACAGACGACTGTTTCAAGGCATTATAAAGAGTGAAGTTAGATGAGTTTGACATTAGACTCATCTCTTGGAAGCAAATGAATGAGATCTATATATGAAAACAGCCTAATTTGCAATTAGGACAAGATTTTTCATTAAGTTTTTGCTGATTCTCGAGAGCTCTGTTTCCGTTGTGTACGGTTGACATTTAGTTTGTCTTTTGAGTTATTTTCTTGTACATATGTAGTACAGGCTTGCTTGGGACAGCTAGGTGTGGATTCTTTTCTGATGCAAGTTCCTACTAATTCCTAGCTATGTAGTATGTAGTATAGGTATGGACACAAACACAGATAGTGACACAGACACAAAACACGTGATTCAAAAAATAAGTACACGAACAAGGCTAGAGGGATACAGCAAAAATAATTAAACAACATTTATTTTGTATCAATGGATAACACAATTACTACATGTGGAAGCATGAAACATCAATACATAAAAATTAACAATCGTAATATATATATATATATATATATATATATATATATATATATATACCCTGAGTAATTTTTCAGTGCTAATTAAGCAGGTATATCTCACGTAGTATCCGTTCGGCACATTCGGGCCGTCCAATACACTTTTGGACGGCTCAGATTGAAATCCTCTATCTCCTCTCATCTCAACACTTTCTCTCTCCTTTTTCTCTCTCCTAAAAATGCAATGAACGACTCAGATGCGTCGAGCGAACACTACGTGGTACCTGCGAGGCACTGAAATTTTTTCCTATGTACCCTAAGACAACCCTGAACTTTGTTTAGAGAGAGAAGCTTTCTACCCTCTTTGCCTCTGGATATCTATGATGCCCACAACCTGAAAAGAGAGAAGTTTTTTTTATGATAAATACTTATTGTCTGGAGTGTTTTTTTTTGGACAAACTACTAAAACCACCCCGAAGATTTTTGCAAATTATAGATTGCCCCATCACATATGAGAAATTACAAACTATCCCTAATTACATACTAACAAATTACCCCCTTGTATGTAGCGGCTAGGAAAATTGATGAAATCAGTCTGACGTTTCCAAATCCTAATTGCAATTAACCACACTGTCCTTTTGTATCTTTTGAAAAGCTGCAGAGGTGTTAAAATAGTCTTTCTCATACTACAAAAAGGTGGTTTTGTCTATTATAATTATGACTTGTTGATGTAAGACATTTCGTCCAATTTCCTAGCATCTACGTCACGACATGTAAGTAATTTGTTATGCGATAGGGGTTATTTTGTAATTTTCCAAATGTGAGGCAATCTGTAATCTTTAGAAACCTCCATGGTGATTTGGTAATTTACCCACCCCCCACTCCTTTTTTTTAACCTGAGTTTCGTTGAAACTAGGGTGTCACACCATTTCGCCGACCCTCTTTAAGGAGAAAAATTCCATAGACTAAGGTGTGTTTGAATTCCTTTTAATACGTACCCAATTCCACATAGTTAATTAATTAATTTCGTTGTCCCTACTTAATTATTTGCAAATCTTCCTCAAACTTGCAAGCATCAGAATGTGATTGGTCTATACCTTGTTTTTCTCTTGGTAAAACGTCGAAGCAATGACTTTACTGCAAAAAGAACTACTCCATGACTGTGTCTGGGATTGATTCAGCCCGAGCCCATACCATAAATCTCTCATGGCTTTTGTTGGGAGTCTAATCCACTGGATGTTCTTCCGCGTGCACGTAGGTCCAATCAGTTGGAGAGTGTTAACGAAATCTACACATCGTATAAGTCCAATATATATTGAATGACCCAAACCGAAGAGCCCACATCCTTACCCAAACCGGAGTGCCCGCACCCCCTAACCAGGTTAACGATCTTTGGGTGGACTTAAACCGATTTGGTGGGCTTGCATGGAGACTTTGTATGGAGCGAGAAAAATCCAAGGTGGCTCTCGATGGAGCAAGGACGCAGGCGGATGGCATAAAAACACGCTGCATGGAGGCTCTCGATGGAGTAAAGGGGTTGGTTCTCGATCAATGGAATGGGTGCGGAGAAATCTGGGGTTAAATCGGTGTTGGAGAGTAAAAAGATCATGGATCAAGGGGGTGTCAAGCGGATCAAATCGAGGGGGACTTAGGCCCAATGCATGGTTCACACATGAGGGTGAGTGGGAGATTGTTAGGAACATGTGTGAAGGATGGAGTCCCATATCGGATAAATAATAACATGATTGGATCTTAATATACAATTAGAGATAGCTCACCACTTACGAGACTTAGTCTTTTAAGTGAATATTAGTCATTCAATGTATATTGATTGGGTCCAGGTGATGTGGTATGGACTCCCAACGGATTTGGCCTGGGCACACACAGGAGAAAGCCTACTCCCAACAACTTTCTTACCTCCAAAACCAAAAGAGATAGGGTTAACGCAAATAAATTAGCTGATAATTGGCAATTTGAGGCGAAGAGGCTAACTACTACTTAATTACATCCAGGAATCGTAAAGCCAGCTTTTTGGCATTTTTTTAGCAAGAAATAACCCACGTTTTGGGCCTTTTGGCCCTCTTTTTTCGAAGCCAGAAATCCAAATTAATACAGTAACACAACCAATAACTTAGCCAAATCCATCATCTTTAGCCAGTCTGCTTTTTGAATTTGACAAAAGGCTTTTGCCCTAGTTCTTGATTTGTTGTTTGAATTGTTCGAACCTGATAACTTCAAAAGTAGCATGGCATTTGAGTCATTCAAATATATGTGAAGGCTAAGATTCACCTAACCTGACTTGACCGCCATGTGGTACTCATCCTCCATCTGGTGAGGGAAATTTTGTGGTGTCATAATCTAGTTTGTCTTTTCAATTTTTTAACAAAGTAGCCACATATAAAATACTATCCAGGATAGCTATCATTTTCAGCTTCATTTTTTCTTCTTCTTCTTTTCTTTTCTATTTTTTTTTTGGTTTTGTTTTGAATGAACCATAGTAAAAAAAAGAAAAAAAGCTTGACTAATCTTTTTTGTTTTTTTACCTCAACAGCTTAGGCAAAATATTACTAGCTTTTTTTTATAGCTTGTATTCACAAAAATTCAGACTTTTTCCGTAGGAGATAATAAATGGAGATCGAAGAAGTATATTTGTGTCACCATTGAACAAATGAGATGCGAAAATCGAAAGGGAGCAAACTCATGGTGGTTTCTAGGAAAATGTTGCAATTTGGATGGTGAAACACACTATAGTTTGTCAGTTAGGTTTTATTGGTTTGATATGTGTTGACCTTAATTTGTTTTGTGGCTTGCTGCTCCCATTTTCTTTGGGTTTTTCTAGTTGATCCCTTATCAACTTGCGGGCTGCGATGCAGATGATTGTCGCGGGGCAAGGTGCCAACATAATTGGGATATTGTCTTTGCATTGTGATGCTTTCTCTTAGCCTTTTATCTGTACTATCCTTTCCTCTTCTATAAATAAAATTCTTCTTCGCTGTTCAAAAAAAAGAAACACGCTATAATCAAGTGATCGATCAAGTCAGTTATAATATGGTTGAAATTTTATCTAATTTATCGTTGAAAAAGAAAAGAAAAATAACAAAGATATATTTACAAATTTGTAATCCGTTGCTTATTTATTAGTAGAAGCTTTGGAACCGTGTATCTATAGGCATTTATATAAACACTAGGTTGCCCTATTTTTTAAAACAACTTTCGGTCGATGCAACCAAAATTTTTCAATTTCGTCTCAAACTTATCATCCCTTGGCTTCCCGAAGCACGTATCATATGGAGGTATAGTTTGCTCATCAGGGATGATCATTTTAGCTGACTACATGACCATGTCAAACTAATGATTCCCATCATCCATTGAGAGAGAGAGAGAGAGAGAGAGAGAGAGAGAGAGAGAGAGAGAGAGAGAGAGAGAGAGAGAGATGCTTAGACGGTACATTGTGAGAGGGCTCCCATTACGAACTCAAGCGTGGTGCATGGATAGCTTACTTTCACAAATTCTAGCATGATATAATTAACTTCCTCAAAACAAAACAAAACAGAACTAAAACTATTTTCTGATTTTTTTTGGTTTAAAACTTAATTTATTGCAAAAATTAAAGATAACCTTTGACAATCCCATCGATAGAGACTGCACTATATTTGCCTTTGCTTGAACGTAATGTGTATGGCAGATCCAGGAATTTTCATGAGGGTTTAGAAGTTGAAAATATCTAGTCAAAAATTACAAAGACACTAACCAGTCAAAGATAGATTTGATCAAGTCATGGAACTCGATCTCAATAGTATTTCGGTAGTATAAATATACTATAAAGCAACCAATTAACTAGCTAGGCCATCAAGCTTAATTTCCCCCTCTTTGGTTTAATTTCCCAATACCTTTCTTTCTTGATGTCCCCTATCGAGCTTCTCTTTAATATGTTTATCTTTTGCAGATCGAAAAAAAAACAAGACGATCGAGTTAAAGAACTCGATAAAAAAATCACGAATTCGGGCGATAGTAACATACCCAAAAACTGGAGGCTTCTCAGTGGAGAACAAAACTGGGAAGGATTGTTAGATCCTCTAGACATTGATCTCCGTCGATACCTAATTCACTATGGAGAAATGGCTCAGGTAACCTACGACACCTTCCTCTCCGATAAGGTATCGAAATACGCAGGGAGTAGCCGGTACGCAAAGAAGGATCTCTTCGCTAAGGTGTTCCTAGAGCAAGGCAATCCGTTCAAGTACAGCGTGACCAAATATTTGTACGCAACATCCTCGGTCCCTCAGCCCGAAGCGTTTATTTTCAAGTCCCTGTCGAGGGAGGCGTGGAGCGAGGAGTCCAACTGGATGGGGTACGTTGCGGTGGCCACGGATGAGGGGAAGGCGGCTCTCGGGAGGAGAGATATTGTTGTTGCTTGGAGAGGGACGGTCGAGGCGTTGGAATGGGTAAATGACTTGGAATTCAATTTGGTTTCTGCTTCGAAAATACTAGGAGAGGAAAATGATCCAAAGGTGCATCAGGGGTGGTACTCCATCTACACTTCTGCTGATCCAAGATCACCATTCAATAAGTCCAGTGCTAGAGACCAGGTATGTAATTTAATAGGATCTTTATGGATAAAGCAAACTTGTACATTGAAATGTATTGAGTGAATTGAATTTTTGTTACATTCAACGATGTGATCGACGTTGATTATTGTCTGAACTTATGTTTCAATACTGTTTTACAATTCGAGACTAAAATTTTCGGAACAAAAATTTCATCATTCGTAGTATTAGTAATGTCCGTACGTTAACTCTAATCCATTTTTTCTCTTACTGTCTATGTAATCAAATATTTTAGGTTGAGACCGAGATCAAGAGACTTGTGGAACAATACAAGGACGAAGACATCAGCATAACCGTTGTTGGACACAGCTTGGGAGCAGCGATCGCAACCCTAAACGCAGTTGACATAGTTGCCAATGGACTGAACATATATAGAGGTCAACCAAACAAGGCCTTTCCAGTAAGAGCCTTTGTGTTCGCAAGCCCTAAAGTCGGAGATTCTGGCTTCAAAAAGGTGTTCGACGGACTAAGTGATCTTCGAGTCCTACGCACTCGCAATGCCTTTGACATCGTCCCGGATTATCCTTTCATCGGTTACTCAGAAGTAGGCGAAGAATTGAAGATTGACACGACGAAATCCCCGTACATGAAGAGTCCCGGGAACCTGTCGAGTTGGCATAATTTGGAGGCGTACTTGCATGGAGTCGGGGGAACGCAAGGATCGAAAGACGGGTTTGAGTTGGAAGCTAATCGCGATATCGCGCTTGTTAACAAGTCGTTGGATGGGTTGAAAGATGAATACGGCGTACCCGGATCGTGGTGGTCCGTGCAGAACAAGGGGATGGTTCAAGAAGCAGACGGGTCTTGGAAGTTGATGGACCATCAGATGGATGATGGTTTCTAATTAAACATTAGTATTATGGTGTTGTTAAATTTCCGAGATAATATGTTTGTACTAATTTCAATAATTATTTGCCTTCTGGGAGATGTTTAGGTAAAACAACAAAAAGTCACATTCAGTTTTATTTGTTAATTATTATAAATTAGGTCAATAAACTTGGTTTGTGGTTGTGTAGAATATCTTATTGGAAAAGACAATACTCTAGCTCTATCTTGATAAATTTTTTTCTGGATAAAAAGTGTATATGGTTATTTGTTTCATAAGTTAGCTTAGGGTGCGTTCCAACACCGAAAATAAGTATTTATTTGTCAAATTTGAACTTATTTTTTGAATTAAAGGTGATGTATTGTGAGAGAATGATATATCTCTCTTGCGTAAAACGAAAAATAAATACTTAAAAAATAATAGCATTAACGAGACGGGACCTTAAACTTATTGAAATTATGACGGGTATAACTTCTCATATCGATACTAAATGTGGAGGGAAGTTATTAACCGGCTGAACACATGTGAATGAGAATTCATATATCCTCTCATATTTTGATCCTTTATTCAATTTTTATGGGATATTGCGAAATGAGACCTACTACGTACAATCTAGCTCGATCGTATTGTAAATCAAAATGTTACAAATTTCATTTTGCAAACATTGATGGGTAAATCATCCATGTAAACACTGCCATTAATCAGACATTTGATAAAAGTTTGATCAAACGATGTTTGTCTAATTAGGAGCAATGGACAGGGCGACAGGCATGTTAATTTGGTTCCATTTTGAATCATATGAGATACTCCGTGTGAGAGAGACTCCTTAGCGAATCTTAATTCGTATTTTCGGCCCAATGTAAGCACCGCATTTGAAATGGACGGTCTAAGTTTGATATCTTACCGATTGTTCATGTGATCAAGGCGATAGAAGATTTGATGGGCTTTCCTAATCCCAAGAAGAGGGGTGGAAGAAAGAAAGCAAAAAAATGTGTTGTGTTCAGATCTACTGTTGCAGCTGCTGCTCTATCCACTTCTTCTGAAGGAATTGATTAACAGGATTCATCTCAACAAGTCTCATGCGATTTGGTCTTTGAATAAAATCATGGGCATTGGTTACAAGGGTGATGATGACGAAGTTATATGTAGAATCAAGATTATGGAAGGTGAAGATGACGAAAGGCCAAGGTTCAAGCTACTCAATAGGATGATTGATTCTTAGGCATTTTTTTGGGTGTTCTATGATTCGGTTGGGCTTGGTGTGTTTCCTCTTAGGGTTTCTCTCTTGGTTGATTTCCTGCTAGCCTCATATTGCTTTTCTTTTCCTTCTGGTTACTCGCAGCATGTGATTGTTGGAGTGAGGTCGTGCTTCTTGTGATTTGTCCTTCCTTTGGTTAATTTGCTGCCTTATGTTTGGATTCCAGTAATCTTTGTAATTCGTTTTCAAAAATTCCTATAAAATCTTTTCTCGCTGATGAAAAAAGAAGAAGTAGATTTCATAAACCTTTATACAGAGTTGGCATTCACATTTCTGTGGTCTAAAACAAATACCAAAGAAGAAGACTTTTAATTTGTTGGGTTATTATAAGGGATATCAAAGCAAGTAGGAGGGGCTAGCTCCTAATATTAATTGGTAAATTTCCGGGGCCTTAAAGTGGCCGCAACTCGAACTTTAACGTACAACTAGCTCTACGATTTTACACATTATATGAAGCCTAAAGTAAACAATTCGATTTATCATTCTGGGCACATGAGATGTGTCCCATGCCACGAAAATGAAATGAGCAAGAAGAGATGGAGTATCGAAGGTTCATCATGAGCTTAACCAAAAGGGACCAGACCACGTGCGATTTTCGAACAACGTTAATGTACTTTGTCTTATATATGTACGTGTTTGTTTGTCGTTGGGTTTAGGTTTGAGTGCTAACTGAAACATCAACGCTGAAAGTGTGATCGAGCATGTTCAGCCAAATGAAGTAATGAACTACTCTAGTTAAGAGAAACGTGTCTAAAAAAGCTTAATGACAACCTCAAATTATTATTATTATTATTATTTTTGGTAATACAGAATGTTCCAGACCAATTTACGCGCACATTGAACTAATCCCTACAGCCCTTTCCCGTCGGCTCGAAAAATTGTTGACAAGGAGAATCGAACCTAAGATTTTAGGATGGAGCAAATAGACAACCCCATTCTTTTCATCAATTTTTGGGATAAGATTGATTATATTCGATAGTCAATGGAACTTGCATGGTGTGTGAAAGAAAACCGGCCCACCTCTCTCTCTCACATACACGAGCGCGGACACGCACATACAAAGGAAAAGAATGGCTATTTCTTGAAAATTGCTACAACGAACACACACCCTATTTATTTGCTTACGGTATGAAAAAATATACAGTGCCTCAGGGGCACTGCCACTTGGTACCCCATGTTGTGGGGTTCAAGACTAATTAAGTGTGTGAATTACAGATGATTGTGTGATCCAAGAAGGACCTGGGGCACCACGTGATTGTGCCCCCGGCACTGAATAAATCTCTCGTATAGTATATATTTTTGCTTGAAACACTGTGAACTCTAAATTTTTTCCTTGAAAATTTAGGAGTATAAATTTTACTTTACTAATTAATTACAACGAAAGAACTCACACTATACAAGCAGTTTTTTTTTGCTCTCAGCACATACTACTATACAAGCGTTAGAAATTCAAACTTGATGCTACATATGATTTGTCTCTAAATATTACCTTCCATACCAATTTAATGAATTCTAGATTGATAGTTACAATTTTTTTTTGCGAGATGCTTAGAATTGTAGGCAATTTTTAGAGATGCGTACGATACACATCCAAACGGAAATCTTGGTTGCATCATCTTTTATTCTTTAGAAATGTCGGCTTCTTTCATTATTTAAGCGTATTCAATTCTTTTGGCGTCGCATTTTAAACAAGCCTACATGGGCGGCTTACATTTTTAAACATTAAATTAAGTTCATTTTTTTTAGTTTCCAAACTACTACTATGTGCACATTTCTTTATCAGAATAAGGTCATTATAACTTTTATCTAGTTGGTGAATTGAATAATGGAGAAGATTAGCGTATGAACAAAAAAAATGAAAAAAGAAGAAGAAAGAGAATTGAATAATGGAGACGTCGTCATTCAAATCATTCATCCTAGCTATCGTGTTGAGATGTTATTCAAGTAAGAAATTAAATATAGTTGGTTGGTCATCCGTTATTATAAGATAAGGATGTTTTCTTTAGGAAATCGGATGCTGATCCAGTTTACGCAAACCTCGACGAAATCTAGAACCCTGAAATTAACGATCGGGCAAAACTGACCTTCAGTGACCCCAAGGTTTTGGAATATTTTGCTTTAAAATTCGAACATGCAACCTCATAAAAGAGAAACGCATTTTTTTTTATTGTCAACAAAATTTTATAAATAACTCGACAAAGCGTACATTGAGGGAGGCCAAAATAAGCCACCGCTGATGAGATGTGGTTGTAAGGATGTTTTCTTTGGATAATCAGAAGCCGAGTCAAGTTGCGAGCCTCTCGATTAAATTCAAAACGCTGAAATTAACGACTAGTCAAAACTTATAATGACCTCAAGATTCAGATGTTTGGGTTTGGAATTCGAACGTATAATCTCATGGAAGACAAACACTTATTTGTGAATGATGATGGGTATGGCCATGGCCGGGCCATAGTCTTTGAGAAATGAGTTTAATACCCAAACAATATATGGGGGTTCTCTAATTTTCAGTTTTTTAATAACAAAGCGCACATCTCTATTATAAAATACAATGGTATGAGGATAAATTGTTGTAATGGTTAAGATTGAATTGATCAAATGGTTGAGGTGAAATTTTCTTTTTATTAAATTGTCCAGCCTCTTTCGTTTAATTACAAAATTGCCACCGATCAAAATTACACCCAGTCACCCACTTTCAAATTTGAAACCCTACTGCAGAAGAGTTCTCATTCTCTCTCTCTGATCCCACACAAACACTACCTCACCCAAACCATCTCTCTTCTTCTCATGATCCTTTCTCCTTCACCGTCCTCCACCACTCACAACGACACTGACCCGCCTTTCAAGCTTTCCACAATCGAGATCCCCTCGCCCCTCTCTAGCTTTTGCTCATGGTTTGAATCTAGCGGAAGGGTACAAATCAATTCCAATCGGGATGGATAGTGCCGTAGGCACGGATAAACACTAGTGTACTTAAAATATGAAAAAGCTAACAATTCCCTTTTATAGCAATGTTTAATGTGCAAAATGCGCTCAATATCTACGGAAAGGGTATAGGAAAATATGGGAATTTATATATTTATATCCATACAAATAAGCATGAAGTTATGACAACCTGGGCGGAAAACCTCGTGGTTACTTATGAGATATTCCCGGCTGCCACTACACTATATATGTCGGTCATTTGTGACGATAATATGGGGGTTGGACACCTCCAAGATTAAAGTCCATGTGTTTTATTATGCCCACTGGCTACTCTATCTTTTTTATTCAATTTCGTAAAACTTTTACTCGCTAATATTTTAATGAATTTCCATTGCACCCAAAAAATAAACATAAGCGTGTAGTACTATCCAAGCTAATTTAAAATGGGAAGTATTTTAAAAAATATATATTATTAGCAAAAGAATTTTGTCTAATTGGACCGAAGTAATGCCTGGCCCGTGTTAGAACTAATATCTTGTTTTTTTTTTGTCTAAATGGACCAAAGGCCATGTTTGTGTTCGGCTTTAACTATTTTTTGTTTTGTTATTGGGCTCACAGTCTCTATCTTTGTGTAAGCTTTTGGGCCTCTATTTTGAAAACCAGGCCCCCCCACCCCTCCCAACCAAAAAAATAAATAAAATAAAGTAATAATCAACAAATAAATATTCCTCCTATTTATTCATACCACGTAAGTATTCATCCGCCACATTTTGAACAATTATGTTTTCATCTCCACTTTTAAATAATTCTTGGATTGTCCTTTATTATAAAGATATGTTGATTATTATACATATAATATATGTATATATAGGCAGAGATTTTTGGGACTAAAAATTACCAATCTTGAAGGTCCTCTTGCCTAATTTTAGGATAATCACTCCTAAAAAATCCCTAGTATTTTGGTAACTATTTAAACCCCAATTGAAAATCCCTATTATTTCGACAACCATTCAAACCCCATTTTCATTTCTGCATATTCAAATGCAGATTTCGGCGACCATTCAAAATACCCATTTTCCATTCTGCATTTTCATATGCATATTTTGGAGAGAGGCGAACGGGGATAGCACGGCAGCAATAGCGCGGCGGTGAGCGGCGGCAAGAACCTGAACCATCCCTTGGCAACCTCCGCCCCTCATCCCGTCGTCCAACACAACGGCAATCCTGGGTTTGCATCAACCGGTGAAGAGCGAGGCGAATCTAACATGGAGAAGAAGACAGTGAAAGCAAAATATGGTTGAGAGGAAGATGATTACTGAATGGCTCAAGTTTGTATTTTTGTTTTCCGATTTCGTTTGCTATTTTTGATCTAGTTTGGCTTTGTTCTTTGCTTGATCGATTCATGCAAAAAAGAAAATAAATTTTATTAGGAGAATGCCAAATAGGAATGAGAATTAAGAAGATAGCTTGATTTTATTTTTAGAAACTACATTTGCTTAAAGTATAGATAGATAGATAGATGCACGTGGGACTTATCGGGATGTAGTCCAGCTCGGAAGTTCCCCAAAATCTTTTTGAAGCCCACCTAGCCTGTATTAGAACCAAGGGCTATGATTGGGTTGAACTATTTTGTTTTGTTATCGGGCTCAATTAGTTGATGAAGCCCAAGTTTTCTATCTTGTGTAAGCTTTTGGGTCTCCATTTTGAACCCAAAAAGAAAAAAGAGAAGAAGAAAAAGAAGAAGAAGAACCCAGAAAAAGAAAAAATTGTTAAACACAAAACTAAAGACAGAAAAGATAGTAATTCATTTTTTCATTTAGCCAAAACGGGCAGGTTTGTAACCTTGTTGGCTTGTTGTATTTTTGCATTTTGTCTCTTTGTTTGGTTGTTTCATAAAATCCTTCTTTGCTTAGCCAACATAACAAAATAGTGCTCTGGGTATTTATTTTGTTCTTTATCAAGTTTCATGTTCTTATTGGTGTAAACTATTTCATCATGTATTGCATATACTGTGGCAAAAGTGTCTAGTTGGTGTATAAGAATACAAATGTGTGCGAACTATCTCGGTAGTGTCTGATCACTATTTTGTCTTTTTAGCTATGCGATAGAAGATATAGATAAGTTAAACAACAATGATCTAACAAATCTACCTTCACTTTTTTTTTTGGTCAAACGAAAACTAAACCTTTTTCTTCATTATCTATCTATCTATCTATCTATCAGAAAAAAAAAAAAAACTTATCTATCTATCATTAACAAGCTTTTCAGTTCATGACCAAACTTCTCTCTCTCTCTCTCTCTCTCTCTCTCTCTCTCTGAAATAGAAAATACGACTTTATCTGTTTCTTCCAAAGGCACGAATAGGATTCATCTAGATGAGGCAAGGGTTACCTAGTCTAGCTATTGAGAAAATTTTGGGAGCCGATTATTTGGGTAATGATGAAAATATAATAAGCAAATTCATGACTACGGAAGCTGAAGATGGCGCGGGGCCAACGTTCAGGATTCTCAATGTAATGATTGATCCTCAATCATCTCAAGAGCGGGTTTTGTTTTTAGGTGTCTTTTTGCCTTGTTTGGATTTTGGGTGTGGTGCTTTTTCTTTGGGGTTGTATGCCTTAGTTGGCTTCTTGCCATCTAAGTGTGGTTATTTTTCCCTTCTAGTTCCTGGTGCTTCATGGTTTGAATTTTTTTAATCTTTGTAATTTGTTTTCAAAGATTAATAAAATTCTTTTTTGCTGTTAAAAAAAAGACTAAATACATCTCTCTCTCTCTCCCCACTTTTTAGGCAATACCCCAATTTTAAAGAAAACATAGGTTAAAAAGTACTCCATTTGTTTCAAAATGAGTGATCTTTTTAGTCATTTTCAATTATTTATATCTTTCAATATGAATGTTAAAAAATATGCAATATAGATCTTATTTGACAGATTTTAATTAGTTCTATTAAACAAAGTTTTCAAAATCACATAAAACTTCACAAATCAAAAGATATAAGTATTTTAATTGACACGGAGTCCCAAAAAGGTCACTCATCTTGGAACGGGGGGAGTAATTCACTATGAGTCCATTTAATTAAAAAGAATGCTATAATAGATAATAAAAATGAGAGAGAGTGAGGTGAAAGGCAAAAATCTAAAACTTAAATTTTACTTTGTTTTATGTGTCCGACTAAAATGAAAAGTTTCGTGAGAATGATGCAAGAATATTTCTAAATCACCCCAACCATAGAATATGGATTACAATAGGAATGCCAAATCAATATATGTAAATAATGCATCATAAGAATTGACAAGTTTCACAAGGAATTAAAACGTACTTCGCTGCATGTTTAAAGGATTTTTGTACAAACACTTTCTAGCATATTTTTATGCTAATGAAATGTTAAATAATTGTCGGGTTTTTTTTTTTTTTTTTCCCATTTTCTACCTTTTTCCACTCTAATCAAACAGGCCTAAAGTTGCCGATCAATGCTATAATCTTCTTTTTTTGGTGAAACTAAAAGGAAGATTTTTAGTACATACCTTTTGATATCTTTTATTGTTTTAGTTGAAATGCTTGTTGAGCTTTTGATGTATTTTTTGTCGAAATTAGATTATTAGTTGTCATTACTTTTGATTTTTTTATTTATAATGTAAGAGAATTTATGCTTATAAATGATCCCATGGTTCCAAAATACTAGAGTCGCCATTGGCTACGTCAACTTATGTTTTAATACCATTTTCCACTTGGAAAATAAAATTTGGAAAAAAAAGTTTCAACATGATTAGTATTAATAGGAATGTCATTTAACTATGTAATCCAATATATCCGGTTGATATTGAGATCAAGAGACTTGTGGAACTATACAAGAACGAAGATATCAGCATAACTGTAGTTGGCCACAGCTTGGGAGCAGCGATGGCAACCCTAAACGCAGTTGACATAGTTGCCAGTGGACTGAACATATACAGAGGTCGACCAAACAAGGCCATTCCAGTAACAGCCTTTGTGTTTGCAAGCCCTAAAGTTGGAGATTTTGGCTTCTAAAAGGTGTTCGATGGACTAAACGATCTTCGAGTCCTACGCATTCGCAATGCCCATGACATCGTCCCAGATTATCCTTTCATAGGTTACCCGGAAGTAGGCGAAGAATTGAATATTGACACGACGAAATCCAAGTACTTGAAAGGTTTCTGGAATCTGTTGAGTTGGCATAATTTGGAGGCGTACTTGCATGGAGTCGCGGGAACCCAAGGGTCGAAAGGAGGGTTTAAGTTGGAAGCTGATCGCGATATCGCACTTGTTAACAAGTCGATGGATGGGTTGAAAGACGAATACGGTGTACCCGAATCATGGTGGTGCGTGCAGAACAATGGGATGGTTCAAGAAGCGAATGGGTCTTGGAAGTTGATGGACCATGAGGTAGATGGTGATTTCATAACAATGCTACAGTGGAGTTAGATTCAGAAGATTGAACGCTAAATTACAGTTGAGTTTTGTTCACCCTACACTTAAGAGGCTAAACATTACATTCTTTTCTATTAGTTAAAATAGTGTGAATCCCACTGCAAAGTGATGTCATGCTTACCAAAAGTGTATTGCATGGTAAACATGATATCACTTTATGATGAGGTTCACATTATTTTAACCAATAAGTGAAAGTGTAATGTTCACTTTTTTTTAAGGAGAGTGAACAAAATTGCACTCCAACCTTACCCGAATAGACGACTGTTTGAAGGCATTATAAAGAGTAAAGTTAGATGAGTTTGACATTAGACTTGGAAGCAAATGAAGGAGAAAACAGCCTAATATGCAATTAGGAGAACATTTTTCCCAAAGTTTTTGCTGATATTTAGTTTGTCTTTTGAGTTATTTACTTGTATGTAGTACAGGCTTGCTTGGGAGAGCTAGGTGTGGATTCTTTTCTGATGCAAGTTCCTACTAATTCCTAGCTATATGTAGTATGTGTATGGACACGAACATAGATAGGTAGTATGTGTATGGACATGAACATAGATAGTGACACAGACACGTGACACATGATTCAAAAAAATAGGTACACGAACAAGGCTAGGGATACAGCAAAAATAACTAAACAACATTTATTTTGTATCAATGGATAACACAATTACTACATGTGGAAGCATGAATCATCGAGACATAAAAATTAACAATAGTAACATATATGTACCTTGAGAAATTTTTTTAATTTCTCAATGCTTCGCAAGTATATCCCACGTACTACCCACTCGGCACATCTCGACCGTCCAATACACTTTTGGACGACTCTCATTGAAACTCTCTCTCTCCTCTCATCCCAACACTTTCTCTCTTTTTTTCTCTCTCCCAAAAACGCAATAAACGACTCAAATGCTCCGAGCAAGCACTACGTGATACCTGCGAGGCACTGAAATTTTTTCCTATGTACCCTAAGAGAACCCGGAACTTTGTTTAGAGAGAGAAGCTTTCTACCCTCTCTGCCTCTGGATATCTATGATTCCCACAACCTTAAAATAGAAGATTTTTTGTATGATAAATACTTATTGTCTGGAGTGTTTTTTTGGACAAACTACTAAAACCACCCCGAAGATTTTTGCAAATTATAGATTGCCCCATCACATATGAGAAATTACAAACTATCCCTTATTACATACTAACAAATTGCCCCCTTGTATGTAGCGGCTAGTAAAATTGACGAAATCAGTTTACACCATCCTTTTGTATCTCTTTTGTAAAGCTGCAGAGGTGTTAAAATAGTCTTTCTCATGCTACAAAAAGGTGGTTTGGTCTATTATAATTATGACTTCATGATGTCAGTCATTTTATCCAATTTTCTAACGTCTACATCACGATATGTAAGTAATTTGTTATGCGACAGGGATTATTTTGTAATTTCCCAAGTGTGAGGCAATCTGTAATCTTTAGAAACCTCTGTGGTGATTTTGGTAATTTACGCGCTCTCTGTTTTTTTTTTCTTTACCTGAGTTTTGTTGGGTCAAACTAGGGTCTCACACCATTTTGCCGACCCTCTTTGAGGAGAAAAATTCCATAGACTAACGTGTGTTTGAATTCCTTTTAATACCCAATTCCACATAGTTAATTAATTTCCTTGCCCACATAATTTCCTGAAAATGATGGTTCTTAATATACAAGTCCCTACTTAATTATTTGCAAATCTACCTCAAACCTGCAAGAATCAGAATGTGATTGGTCTATACCATGTTTTTCTCTTGGTAAAACGTCGAAGCAATGACTTTACTGCAAAAAGAACTACTCCATGACTATGTCTGGGATTGATTCAGCCCGAGCCCATACCATAAATCCCTCATGGCTTTTGTTGGGAGTCTAATCCGCCGGATGTTCTTCCGTGTGCGCATAAGTCTAATCAGTTAGAGAGTGTCCACGAAGTTCACACCACATCGCATAAACCCAATATACATTGAATGACTCAAACCGGAGAGCCCACATCCTTACCCAAACTGGAAAGTCCACATCGTTACCCAAACCGGAGTGCCCACACACCCTAACCAGGTTGACGATCTTTGGGCAGACTCAAACCGATTTGGTGGGCTTGCACGGAGACTCTGTATGGAGCGAGAAATATCCAAGGTGGCTCTCGATGGAGCAAGGATGTAGGCGGATGGCAAAAAAAATGCGTTGCCTGGAGGCTCTTGTTGGTCCAAATAGCAACCCAAGAAGAGGGTGAATTGGGTATCTCAAATATAACGCGGAATTTTAAAAAGCTAATTGCAATCTATTCAACTATAATTCCAATTTCAATGATATACTATTCTACTCATGTAATATTGATATGCAAAACGGAAAGTAAAGAGAGTAGGGAAGAGAGAATCAAACGCAATGATTTATAGTTGTTCGGTCCGCAAGTTCGGTCCGCAATTTCACGACCTAGTCTACTCCCCAAGTGTCCAACTCGGGATTTGCTGCACTATCTCCAATAGTTACAATTTTTCTAGCTTCGCGGGTGCTAGACAACCTTTACAACGAGCAATCTATCCCCAATCGCTCCAACTATTTTTGACTCCGGTGTTAGTCACACCTAACCCAACTAATTTTGACTCCGATGCTAGTAACACCCAACTCCAAGTGATTTTCTCTCCAAAACCACTCGCAAAAAGATAATCTCTCTCAAAAGTATAAATAATGGTGTACAATCCCCTTTACAATAAAGATTAAAATAAAAACTCTCACACACACAAATATATAGATATCAAGATGAAGAGTTGAGTTGATTGACTGATTTGCAAGTGACAGCTCACAAGTATTTTCTTCAAAACTTTTGTCAATGGCTTCCTTTGTCGACTTTTCTTTTTAACCATGAAGAATCAATTAAACGTTGAATTTTCCTTCTAGCCGTTAGAGACAATCAGCTCCAAAATCTTGGCTTAATGATTCTTTCCATTCTAGTTTGTTTCAAAGCAAGATGCATGTTCCCATAATTAATTATAGCCGTTTGGAACATAAAGGAAAGATTTGTCCTTAAACTTTTCTTTTCTTCTTTTACTCTTGACTATTGGAGATAGGTTCCTTTGTTAATTGCCTTTTCTTCAAGAGCTTGAATTAATCCACGGCAAGGATTTTAGAGGAACAGCCGAATATGTCTGGGTTTAGAAAGAAAATAATCCTGTGCAACAAGTACATAGCTTAGCCATAAGATATTTCACAAAAGCAACCTTGAATATTAGTGGACCGATTAAGAAAACACTCCAGGATTAATATAGTGATAAGAACCAGGCCAATAATTAAAGTGCTCTGTCAATTAATCAAAATAAAGTTAATTGAACACGTGTTTGTTATCATCAAAATCAATAAGGTATTCTATATAAACCTTTGGGCTAACAGCTCTCAATAGAGTAAAGGGGTTGGCTCTCGATCGATGGAGTGGGTGCGGAGAAATCCGGGGTTAAATCGGTATTGGAGAGTAAAAAGATCATGGATCAAGGGGGTGTCAAGCGGATGAAATCGAGGGGGACCTAGACTCAATGCATGGTTCACACATGAGGATGAGGGGGAGATTGTTAGGAACATGTGTAAAGGATTGAGTCCCACATCGAATAAATAAGAATTAGATCTTAATATACAATTGAATGACTCACCACTCACAAGACTTAACCTTTTAAATCGATACCAGTCATTCAACGAATTTGGCCTTGGTGTGCACAGGAGAAAGCCTCAGGCCGATCATACTCCTAACAGCTTTTCTTACCTCAAAAACCAAAAGCGATACGGTTAACGCAAATAAATTAGCTGAAAATTGGCAATTTGAGGCCAAGAGGCTAACTATTTAACTATCCTGGAGTCGTAAAGCCAGCTTTTTGGCTTTGGCAAGAATAACGCACGTTTTGGCCATCTTTTTTCGAAGCCAATAATCCAAATTAATACAGTAACACAAACAATATCTTAGCTAAATCCATCATCTTTTTTTTTTCCTCGGCAAAAGAAACTTTTATAAATCTCGAAAGGTTACATCGAGGGGAACATCGAAAGCACACGACGCTTGAGATCAGACAAAGAAGAAAAAAGGGAGAAACACTAAAAATAAACATCCAATAGAGAGTTGGACGGATCACTTGACACACTTCAAACACATATTACAATTTCACCTTTCTAACTCCATCAAGGAAACCTTTAAAATCCTTCACAATGTATACCTTGATATCGAACTTCACCTTAATACACATTGCGACTCTGGTTTTGATCACCTCACCCACTTGCCCTACTCCTGTCGAAGCATTATTGAACACGTAGTCATCCCTCGCCAACCGCAATGACCAAATTGTAGCAAAGAATGTCGTTTCCTACAAATGATTCTCCAAATTTCTAAATCTATTGTCAAACCACAAAGTAAAGAGAACTTCAGAGATTGAGGACACACCCATCTCACATGCCACCAATCCAGGATCAAAGACCAAACATCCCAAGAGAATTTACAATGTAGAAAAAGGTGCTGGGGTGTCTCCAAATGCATAGAACACAACGGGCAAAGTGCTGAATTGCCTTCAAGGATCAAGTTTCTACTTTAAAGCACAGATCTAGTAGCCACTCTATCCTAAAGGGCCACCCACACAAAAATCTCCACCTTAGGAGGGCTGAGATTTTTCCAGATTGTTTCCAATACCATATTTCTTGCATTTTCGAACTGTTCCCATTTGTTGAACACTGATTTCACCGAGCAACAACCATCAGAGGCCCACCTCCACTTCAACAAATCACGTTTAGAATGATCCAAAGTCACTGCATGAAGCCTTTGTTGTAAATCCTCCGGTTGTTGAATTGCCCAATCATACCGAATTCTTCGGAATAGGAGATTCCAATTCCCCACTCCACTACCACCTTTCAAAACACTAATCATCTCATTTTTTTGCAATGACTTGATGTAAAGACGTGGGAACTCCTCCTTAAGAGTAGTGTCCCCCATCTATGTATGGTGCCAAAAGGAAATTTCTTGTTCGGAATGAACTTGCCGTCTAAAACCTTCTTGAATAATAGTCCCAATACATGAAGATGCCTCCCCTACCGAACAAATGTCCCTCCAGATATTCGAAACCATACCAGACACAGGCAAACGGGGTAACCAACAGCTTTGCTCCAGATTGTATTTACATTTAATAACCTTCACCCAAAGGGAATCAGTGTTCTTATAGAACCTCCACCACCACTTGGCCAAAAGAGCAAGATTTTGAGTAATCAAATTCTTCACTCCTAACCCACCATATTCCTTCTTTTTAGAAATCATCTCCCATTTAACCAAATGAAGCTTTTTAATGCCCACTGTATCGCCCCAAAAAAACTGTTTTTGGATTTTCTCTAACCTCTTTGCTACCGAAATTGGCATCTTGAAAAGGGACATGAAGTAGATGGGTAAGCTGCCAAGGAAGGAATTAATTAAAGTAAGTTTACCTCCAGAAGAATTATGTCTTCTATGCCACATAGACAGCCTCTTTTCCATTCTAGCAACCACTGGATCCCACGTTTTGATTCTAGAGGGATTAGCATCCAACGGCAAGCCCAAGTACTTGATTAGCAAGTGATCAACTTTTTTGCACTCCATAATCCGAGCTAGGGAGATGACATCCTGATGAGGAATATTCACTCCACACAGTGAACTTTTGGAGAAATTAATCTTAAGTCCAGACATGAGTTGGAAGCATCTAAGAATTCTTTTGATATTGGCCATCCCTCCCCTATCATTGTTACAAAACATAATCGTATCATCCGCAAACTGTCGGTGTGAGACTATTACCCCATTAACCCCAATTCTTACCCCTTTAATAATATTCAGTTCCTTGGCTCTTTCCAGCAAGATGTTTAGCCCTTCAACAACTATGTTGAAAAGAAAAGGGGACAACGGATCCCCTTGACAAAGGCCTTTTTGAATATGAAACTCTCTTGACGGTGAGCCATTGATCAACACTGACATTGATACTGTTAAAGCATCCAACTCCAAACCAATTGGCAAAGAGTGGAGAGGCCGCCCAGGCTTATATACTAGTATTGGAGGAGATAATTAACTAATGTGGGACAAATCCCAATACTCCCCCGCACGTGCAACCCCTGACTCGCACGTGGAGAGGTAAACAAAGGATTCGGAACACACGGATCACAATGAAAGAAAGTGCAACTATGGCACAGACAAAGGGGAAAAGCCTCCGAAACTCTAGCTTTGATACCATGTTAAAGCATCCAACTCCAAACCAATTGGCAAAGAGTGGAGAGGCCGCCCAAGCTTATATACTAGTATTGGAGGAGATAATTAACCAATGTGGGACAAATCCCAACAGATACCGAGGACACACACTCCTTCATCCAACGACACCATTTTTTCCCAAATCCCATTTTAGTCAGAAGATCAAAGAGAAACAACCAATTGATGCAATCATAAGCTCTTTCGAAGTCAATTTTGAGAATAAGGCCCCCTTAAGAACTATTCTTCCAGCTATGAATGGTCTCATTCGCTATAAGCACTCCATCCAAAATCTGTTTACCCCCAATGAAAGCTTTTGAGAGTTTGCCGTTAGAATGAAATTCAGAGTTACCCAGTCTGCTTTTTGAATTTGACAAAAGGGTTAGCCCTAATTCTTGATTTCTTGTTTGAATTGTTCGAACCTGATAACTTCAAGTAGCATGGCATTTGATTGAGTCATTCAATATATTTCAGTTCCTCTGTGTGGTTTGGAGAAGAGGGTCTTAGATGAGGCCGGTGTATCCAATATCCTGTTATCTCTGTAACTTTGTGTTTATAAGTTAATGAAACTTTTTTTTTCTGATTAAAAAAAAAAATGTTTGAAGGCCAAGATTCACCTAACCTGATATGACCGCCATGTGGTACTCATCATCCATTTCGTGGTGTCATAATCCAGTTTAACAAAGTAGGTACATATAAAATACTATCCAAGATAGCGATCATTTTTAGCTTCATTTCTTCTTCTTTTATTTTTTTGAATGAACCATAGTAAGAAAAAAGAAAAGAAAAAAAAAAAACCTTGACTAAATTTTTGTTTTGCCCCACCAGCTTAGGCAAAATTTTATAGCAATTCACAAAGAATTCAGACTTTTTCTTTAGGAGATAATAAATGGAGATCGAAGAAGTATATTGTGTCACCATCGAATAAATGAGATGCGAAAATCGAAAGGGAGCAAACTCATGGTGGTTTCAAGGAAAATGTTGCAATTTGGGTTGTGAAACACGTGCGCTATAATCAAGTGATCAAGTGCAATTTGGATAGTGAAACATGTTGCAATTTTATCTAGTTTATCATAAAAAGAAGAAGAAGAAGATAAGATATATTCACAAATTTGTAATCCGTTACTCATTTATCAGTAGAAGCTTTGGAACCGTGTATCTATAGGCATTTATATAATCACTAGCTTGCCATACTTTTTAAAACAACTTTCGGTCGATGCAACCAATTTTTTTCAATTTTGTCTCAAACTTATCATATCCCTTGGCTTCCTGAAGCACGTATCGTATGGAGGTATAGTTTGCTGATCAGGGTTGATACCCAATCCTTGATGTATCCAACTAGTTGGACTTTATGTGTTTCTTTTTCATTCTTTTTGTTTAAAATAGGATTGTTTGTTCTAGCACTTCAAATAGCATGGGCTTTGAACGAAAGAATATGTCTATTGAACATGATCATTTTAGCTAACTACATGACCATGTCAAACTAATGATTCGCATCATCCATGGTGTCAAAATGTATATGCATACATAAGTACATAAATTCATTTAGTTAGCGTGTGTGTGTGCGAGAGAGAGAGAGAGAGAGAGAGAGAGAGAGAGTGTGTGTGTGTGTGAGATGCTTAGATGGTACATTGTGAGAGGGGTCTCATTACGAACTCAAGCGTGGTGCATGGGTAACTTACTTTCACAAATTCTAGCATGATATAATTAACTTCCTCAAAACAAAACAAAACAGAACTAAAACTATATTCTGATTTTTTTAGTTTAAGACTTAATTTATTGCAAAAATCCAAAGATAACCTTTGACAATCCCATCGATAGAGACTGCAGTGCTATATTTTCCCTTGCTTGAACGTAATGTGTATGTCGACAGATCCAGAATTTTCCTGAGGGGTTTAGAAGTTGAAAATATATAGTAAAAAATTATAAAGACACTAAACCAGTCAAAGATAGATTTGATCAAGTCATGGAACTCGATCTCAATAGTACTTCAGTAGTATAAATATACTATAAAGCAACCAATTAACTATCTAGGCCATCAAGCTTAATTTCCCCCTCTTTGATTTAATTTCCCAATACCTTTCTTTCTCAACGTCCCCTATCCAGCTTCTCTTTAATATGTTTATCTTTTGCCGATCAAAAAATAAACAATGCCATCGAGTTAAAGAACTCGATGAAAAAATCACGAATACGGGCGATAGCAACATACCCAAAAATTGGAGGCTTCTCAGCGGAGAACAAAACTGGAAAGGATTGCTAGATCCTCTAGACATCGATCTCCGTCGATACATTATTCACTACGGAGAAATGGCTCAAGCAACTTACGACAACTTCCTCTCGGATAAAGCATCAAAATATGCTGGAAGTAGCCGGTACACGAAGAAGGATCTCTTCGCTAAGGTGTTTCTAGAGCAAGGCAATCCGTTCAAGTACCGCGTGACCAAGTATTTGTACGCGACATCCTCGGTCCCTCAGCCCGAAGCATTTATCTTCAAGTCCCTGTCGAGGGAGGCGTGGAGCAAGGAGTCCAACTGGATGGGGTACGTTGCGGTGGCCACGGAGGAGGGGAAGGCGGCTCTCGGGAGGAGAGATATTGTTATTGCTTGGAGAGGGACGATCGAGGCGTTGGAATGGGTAAACGACTTCGAATTCCATTTGGTTTCTGCTTCGAAAATACTTGGAGAGGAACATGATCCAAAGGTGCATCAGGGGTGGTACTCCATCTACACTTCTGCTGATCCAAGATCACCATTCAATAAGTCCAGTGCTAGAGACCAGGTACGTGCGTAATTTAATAGATTTTTATGGATAAAGCAAACTTGTACATAGAAATGTATTGAGTGAACAATTTTTGTGACATTGAACTATGTGACCGATCGACGTTGTCTTTATCTTTCATTCAAGAGGGCAACTCTTGGAGGATCCAAAAACCAATTCAAGGCACATTTTAACGGTAACTTGGCAAAAAATAATTCACAATCACGCATAATATATATTGATATTTTAATTATTTGGTGAGTAAATGCAATTTGGATAAATAACCAGGGTATAAGTTCAAAATTACCCCTACGTCAACTTAATTTTAGAGGCCAAAGGGTTTGTAGTCCAATGGTATTTCTTGGTCCTCCCACAAGGGAGGCCAGGGTTTGAGTTCCATTGTAGGGGTTGTGAGTTCAGGGTTATAGGTAGCCTGTGGATCCCAGTGGACTAATTTTGATGTAGAACACATAGAGGCCTAATTTCATGATCAATTGGACCAGTTGAAGCTTCAGAATCCCAAACGATGCTTAATTGCAAAATTACCCGATTAGACAAATTTCGAACGAGCTTGGATCAGTGTATTTCGGCCTAATTCCTTTGTTAAGGCCTTCAATTTACATTTTTTGCCATTTTAGAAAAGTTTTGATTCGTTAATAACTCTTAGACCGTAATTCCTTATTAATTAATTCTTTTTGGAAAAGTCTTATTTTTCATTTGTAGTATTAGTAATGTCCGTTCGTTAACTCTAATCCATGTTTTCTCTTACCGGCTATGTAATCGAATATTTTAGGTTGACACTGAGATCAAGAGACTTGTGGAACAATACAAGGACGAAGATATCAGCATAACTGTAGTTGGCCACAGCTTGGGAGCAGCGATCGCAACCCTAAACGCAGTTGACATAGTTGCCAATGGACTGAACACATATAGAGGTCGACCAAACAATGCCTTTCCAGTAACGGCCTTTGTGTTTGCAAGCCCTAAAGTCGGAGATTCAGGCTTCAAAAAGGTGTTCAACGGACTAAATGATCTTCACGTCCTGCGCATTCGCAATGCCCTTGACATTGTCCCGAATTATCCGTTCATCGGTTACTCAAAAGTAGGCAAAGAATTGAAGATTGACACGACGAAATCCCCGTACTTGAAGAGTCCCGGGAACCTGTTGAGTCGGCATAAATTGAAGGCGTATTTGCAAGGAGTCAGGGAAACGCAAGTATCGAAAGGCGGGTTTGAGTTGGAAGCTGATCGCGATATCGCGCTTGTTAACAAGTCGTTCAATAACTTGGATGGGTTGAATGATGAATACGGCGTACCCGGATCGTGGTGGTCCGTGCAGAACGAAGGGATGGTTCAAGAAGCAAACGGGTCTGGGAAGTTGATGGACCATCAGATGGATGATGGTGTGGGCTACCAGCCCGAAAGGCTTTTGGAATGGCTCGAAAAAATAGAGGAGTTTTTGAAAAATTGAAGAGTCGCCACTCGAATTTGAGGTTTGCCATCCGTGGAGCCATTTTGATTGAAAATGATTATTTGAAGTTGAAAACCAGATATTGTTTAGGGTTTGGAAGCCACGTTACGAGAGGGGAAGGATTTTAGGGCATCCCTCTCGCCCAATGCGATGTCGGTCTCTACTCAATATTTGTGAGATTTTTATTAAAAATATTTTGTTTCATAAAAGCAGCGAGCGGGTATCCATAGGTATATCAAATAAAGAGTGCATGCATGTGCCAGTGTACAATAAATGAAATGATACAAAGTGAAAAATGACAGAAAATCAATTACTGCCACTGGAGCCATTCCTGAGTGCTCGGAACTGCACTCCTAAGCGCTCAGGAGCTTTGCTGAGCCACCCTACAAACCTTGGTTAGAACAGAGGCAATATGAACAATAACACATAACTACTAATGTGCACCAGTGCTCAGCAAATGGCTTAAACAGTTAAGAATTGGTCCTAAATATCCAAGTTTCGCTTCCTTGCAACTGAAAATAAAACCAACTGAGCGCTGGAAGGACCAGTGCACATCCAATATCTACTGAAATACAGGAAAAACAATGTTTGGTGACAAAACAAGATTTTGGTAACAGCAGCACTCTTGAGCGCTTAGGAATGGTCCCAAGCGCTCGGGAGTGAACACAGTGCCCAGAAAAAGTTTTGTTTCTTTGTGTTCCTCTTGCTTTTATTGCTAAATTCAGATCAAATGAGCTCATAACCAATATGAGGAACTGGTATGAGTTCTTAATCCCCCTCAGATATTTGAAAACAGTAGATTTTAAAGTATAAAGTGAACCTTTATACTTTTGCTTGACTTGATTTTGGCTTCTTGGACTGTCTTTGATGCTTGAAATTGATTAGAAAATAGTTTGAGAAGAGGGAATTTAGGCCTCCATTTCTCTTAGAGATTTTTCTTGAGAATTAATGATTTCTCTTAGAAAATGGAAGTTGTTTTGAAAGAGTTTGAGAGAGAGTTTTGGAAGCTGATTTTTGGCAACAAAAGGGGGAGGGAGAGAATGATTTTTTGTGCCCCCTTGAAAGATAGAACTTATTTTTTAAATTAAATGTGATGTATTGTGAGAGAATGACATGTCTCTCGCGCGTAAAGCAAAAAATAAGTACTTAAAAAATAATAACTTTACCGGGACGGGGCCTTAAACTTATTGAAATTATGACGTGTATAACTTATCAGTTACTAAATATGGAGGGAAGTTATGTACCGGCCAAACACATGGGAATGAGAATGCATATATCCTCCCATATTTTGATCCTTTATTCAATTTTTATGGGATATTGCGAAGTGAGACCTACTACAGTCTACCTCGATCATATTGTAAATCAAACTGTTACAAATCTCATTTTGCAAACATTGATGGGTAAACTTGGGTTTTGGGGTGTTTCCTCTTGGGGTTTCTCTCTTGGCTGATTTCTTGCCAGCTTTAGATTTGCCTTTTTTTTCTTTCTGGGTCCTCGCGACATGTGATTGTCGGAGTGAGGTTGTGCTTCTTGTGGTTTGTCCTTCCTTTGGTTAATTTGATGCCTTATGTTTGGATTCCAGTAATCTTTGTAATTCGTATTAAAAAATTTCTAAAATCTTTTTCTGCTGTTAAAAAAAAAAAAAAAGAAAAGATTTCATAAACCTTTATACAGAGTTGGCCTTCACATTTCTATGGTCTAAAACAAATACCAAAGAAGAAGACTTTTAATTTGTTGGGTAATGAGGGATATCAAAGCAAGTAGGAGGGGCTAGCTCCTCATATTAATTTGTAAACTTTCCGAAATTTTAAAGTGACCGCAACTCAAACTTTAGCGTAGAACCAGCTCTACGATTTTACATGTATATGGAGCCAAAAGTAGACAATTCGATTTACTGTATCATTCTGGGCACATGGGATGTGTCCCATGCCCCACGAAAATGAAACGAGCAAGAAGAGATGGAGTATCGAAGGTTCATCATGAGCTTAACCAAAAGGGACCACATGCGAATTTTGAACAACGTTAATGTACTTGTCTTATGTACTACGCGTTTGTTTGTCGTGGGGTTTAAATTTTTGAGTGTTTCCGTAACACATGCTAACTGAAACATCAACGCGCTAGCTCAAAAGTGTGATCGACCACGTTTAGCCAAATGAAGTAATGAACGACTACCAGTTAAGAGAAACGTGTCTAAAAAAGCATAGTGACAATTAAGTGACAACCTCTAATTATTATTATCATTATTATTATTATTATTTTCGTAATACAGGGTGTTCCGGGCCAGCTTACGCGCACCTTGGACTAATCTCTACAATTCCGGCCTCTCGCAGCCATTTCACACGCTTACGGGTGTCACGAGATGGTCCCAAGAGTTATTGGCAAGGAAAATTGAACCTAAAACCCTACGATAGAGTAGACGGACAACCCCATTCTTTTCATCCATTGTTGGGATAATATTGATTATATTCGATAGTCAATGGAACTTGCATTTTGTGTGAAAGAAAACCCTCTCTCACACATACAAGAGAGCGGACACGCACACACAAAGGAAAAGAATGGATATTTCTTGAAAATTTCTACAACGAACACACACCCTATCTATTTGCGTACGGTATGAAAAAAAATATATAGTGCCTCAAGGGCACCGCCACTTGGTTCCCCGTGTTGTGGGGTCAAGGCTAATATGGGTGAATTACACATGATTTTGTCGTGTAAGAAGGACACGCGATTGTGCCCCGGCCAAACACTGAATAAATCTCTCCTACGGTATATATTTGCTTAAAACCTCAAAAATTTTCCTTGGAAATTTTAGGAGTATAAATTTTGCATTACTAATTACTACGAAAGAACTCATACTATACAAGCGTTTCTTTTTTCTTTTTTTTCTCAGCACATACTTCTATACAAGCGTTAGCAATTCAAACTTGATGATACATATGATTTGTCTCTAAATATTACCTTCCATACCAATTTAATGAATTCTGGATTGATGTTACAAATTTTTTTGCGCGATGCTTAAAATTGCTGGTAATTTTTAAAGGTGCATACAATACACATCCAAACGGGAATCTAGGTTGCATCATCTTTTATTCTTTTGAAAAGTCAGCTTCTTTCTTAATGTAAGCGTATTTATTCAATTCTTTTGGCGTTGCATTTTAAACAAGCCTACATGTGGGGCTTACATTTTTATACATTAAATTAAGGGAGAAGATTACCGTGTGAACAAAAAAAAAAAAATTAAAAAAGAAAGAAAAGAATTGAATAATGGAGACGTCGTCATTCAAATCATTCATCCTAGCTATCTTGTTGAGATGTTATTTTCAAGTAAGAAATTAAATATAATTGGTTGGTCATCCGTTATTATAAGATACTATAAGCAATGTGCTGAGGAGACGTGGTTGTAAGGATGTTTTCTTTGGGTAATAGGATGCTGGGCCAGTTTGCGCGTATCTCGACTAAATTCGAAATTCTGAAATTATCGATCAGACAAAACCTCCGGTAAGATACTAGAAGTAATGTGTTGATGAGACGTGGTGGCGGTAATTAAGGATATTTTCTTTGGATAATTATCGGATGCTGAGTCAAGTTGTGCACATCTCGATTAAATTCGAAACTCTAAAATTAACGGCCGGGCAAAACTTCTAATGGCCTCAAGATTCGAAAAGTTTGAGTTTAGAATTCAAAACATACGATCTCATATAAGACAAACATTTTTTTGGTTATGACAACCTGTCTCGTCTTTGAGATGTGGAAGCGGAAAACCTCATGATTACTTAATTATGTGATATTCCCGGCTGTCATTAAATATGTCGGTCATTCATGACGATAATCTGGGGGTCGGACACGTAGCTCCAAGATTAAAGTTCATGTGTTTTATTATTGTGCCCACTAACTACTCTTATCTTTATGATTCAATTTTGTAAAACTTTTACTCGCTAATATTTTAATGAATTTCTGTTGCACCCAAAAAAATAAACGTAAGCGTGTAGTCGTACTATCCAAGCTAATTGGGTGGTATTTAAAAAAATATATTAGGGAAAATGACAGCTCAGGACGTGTTTTGATAATTAATACCCGCTAAGGACAAGCTAAGAACATTTGTTAATACTGAAAATGTCATTGGCAAGTATTAATTATCAAAACACTTCATTGGCCGTTATTTTCCCAAAATATTGTTAGCAAAAGAATTTTTTCTAATTGGACCGAAGTAATAATGGCCGGCCCGTGTTAGAACTAATACCTTGTTTTTTTTGGTCTAATTGGACCAAAGGACATCTTTGTGTTTGGGTTTAGCTATTTTGTTTTGTTATTGGGCTCAAGTTCTCTAGCTATCTTGTGTAAGCTTTTGGGTCTATATTTTGTAACCAAAAAAAAATTGAATCTCAATGAGGTAAATGGCTATTATTTTGTCTCTGCTCCCTCTAACCACGCTTCGATCATAAAACTCAGAGGAGGGGTAAAACCTGGTATATTGGGCAGAATCAGCCCATCACCCTTATCCGAATGGCACGCTTTTGGAATCATTTCGGATGGGAAGCAAGAGCACATGATGTTGGCTGGAGGAGTGGGTGACTTCACAAAGTCTTTGGTCTCGGACCCACCGAGTCACTTATGGTTTAGGACCGTTCATTTTGCCGGACTCCCCTATCTCGTAAACATGTACGATAGGGTATTGCTGGTGGTTACCGGCTCGGGAATTTGCGTCTTCTTATCATGGCTGTTGCAGCCCTGTGCGACTCATGTATGCTTGCTTTGGGTGGCCAAAGGGATTGACCAAAATTTTGGGAAAGAGATCACCGAGTGGGTGAGTGGGTACCCGAAAGACAGGATGATTGTTCATGACACCGCAGTACTTGGACGCCCCAATGTGTCGCAAATGACCATCGACACAGCAACAACTATGGGAGCTGAGGTTGTGATCGTTACTAGTAACCCAGCAGGGAGCAGGGTCGTTGTCAATGCATGCAAAGCTGTTGGGATTGCTGCCTTTGGTCCAATTTGGGACTCTTGAATCTTAGCATGAAGGGTTAACTGCTTCGTTCAAAAAAAGAGAGTGGTCTTTGGGTTGTCACTTGTCATTGTGTCATAGCTTTAAGGAATTTGTATGCCTCAAAATAAAAGGACAGAGTCATTTAGTATAGTGTTCGAGACCTATAAGATCAGTGTACGATCGATAACCAACATGTCAATCCTTGTTTGTCTATATATAAATCATTTTTCTCATGGTTGTGTATCACTATGATCAAAAAAATAAAAATAAAAATTGTGTATCTCTCACTTATATAAGTCATGATCTACGACACACCAAACAAATTCCGTAGGACTGCTATAACCTTTGTGGCCAAGACTTGTCCCACCAGATTTTCCAAATTTCCCGGGGAAATATTGGAGGTGACGGGGCTTCATTGAGGATTTCGAGTAAGGAATTCTTGTGAGCTTCTGATGCTCTCAGGAGCCCTAACATGTATATAGATATCTGAGCTGGCATCTTAATTATTGAGTTGTTTAAGGGGAGTTCATCAGCTTAATTGGAAAAAGAAGAGAAGGTATTTGCTGGATATCTTCTAGATGTTGGAGAAAATAATGAGAATGGCGGGCTCACAGAGTGTAAACAACAAATTTCGGAGATCAGTAATCATGATGCATCAGTTGATTGAGAGGATATATATCAACAACAGAAATGCCAATATACTGAATGAACTGCAAGAGGTGGTGTTGCCAAGCAAGAATATGGGGGTCCATTTCTTTTCAAATGATGAAGAAACAGTCCATAGACTCCTAGAAATTGAGATTGAGGAGCAGAGACTTCATCAGCAGCACATAATCAAGGGTTGAGGGTCCGGATTGGGTATGGGCGAGCGGCCAGGTGATTAGATCCTTAGTTAAAACCTCAAGGTTCTTGACCGTCTGTTGTTGTTTCATGGACACTTTCATGTACTGTACCGGACCTCCAGTTAATAGCCTCAATATTCTTGTAAAGGTCTTCTGATTCCAAGATTCCAAGCACTGAGTGGCATACCCCCCTGCACTTGAGCCAAACTAGTCTAGTTATGCTCGCAGCCTCACCGTTCCAATGTTCAAAATTATTGAACCATCCCTGAACAATGGGGTTTAACAAATCTTCATTGCTTTCTTTAATTATTGGAAAGGCAATGAGCATTGACATACTTCCCATAAATCTAGCTGTAACAAGTAGCATATTCAGCTGAATCTGCTCCTAATGAATGAGGGGATTAAACCAACTACTTGCCTTTTCTTTTTTTTCTTTTTTTTTATCAGCAAAATAAATTATTATTAAGGGGAAGGAGTTCCAACCAAAAGTTGGAAAATACAGGCCATTGGAAACAAAGCCCATAACACCTACAAGGACAAAAGTCCGAACATATTGAGAGCTTGCATCCATAATCGAACCAGTTTTTTTTCCCCAATTAACAAACATTACTTTGGGGTGGCAACACTCTTTGCATTTCGGGGTTTCTTACCAATTGTTGGTTTGGATTTTGAGGGAGGTTTTTGGGTTAATAAATGGAGAGAAATCGATAGAAAAATGAGAGCATTAGGGACCGTGTGCAAAGAAAGGGTTGAATCTATAGACCCAAAACGAACACTATGATAGAACTCAATGGAAAAAATGAATTCAAATGACCTAGCTACCTCTTTTGGAGGGACTTAAGGCTCGGTTTGGAATCGACAAACGGACCCTATCCAATACTAACATCCTATTTGCTGAAGATTACCAGAAGTAAAGCATCACCGTTCTCCGAACTTTGTCAACTACAAGCAGATGAACCAAAAAGCCACGAAGCCATGACGTATTATTCATATGGAATTTTACTGCAAAAACATTTTTCGCATTGAATTCATGTTTGACATCTGCGCTCTGCTATTACAACAAAATCCACATCATAAGCTCAAAACAACGCTCTGCTATTACAACAAAATCCACGTCACAAGCTCAAAACAACATGAACTATGAGACACAAATTCTACTGTACATATTAACACAAACAATTTCATTATTATCTTCTAATAATCATCTTTCCCTCATAATCGGAGAATACATCCCAGCGATATAGACTGATAATAGTGGGAGATTGCATTGGATCAAAGTTGAGTATACTAAAATAACAAGTCATCCAGTCTTCAACCTTAGAAACTCCAAAGTGCTACTGAGGATTTGGAGGGCGGCTGTTAGCAGAACAAACCCGGGATCCCCATTCCAGCAGCTCTTTGCTCGTGTCGTCCTTATGAACAAAAACTTCAATAAAACATAGTGAATCTTTATGCGCTCCTGTCGCTGTTGAAATTGCTTCTGCCAGCTGCTCCTCTGTGCATACCTGCTCCCAGGGAATGACAAAAATTTTGGAATGCATCTTATGAATGCTTCTAGATTACCAATACTTCCTAGTTCGCGAAAGCAAGTTCAATAAACCAAACAAAACCCAGAGCACCAAGAAGGTCAATATTTTTCTCAACCCTTCGGGATAGGTTGATCAAAGATATAAGCACACTGTTAAGATTTCCAAATTATTGAAGAACTCTTGATCCTTTTGGGTCTCCACCAACCTGTGTCAGGGTATTTTTTCCTGAATAGTTTAGCGTTTCCATATGTTCATCTAGCGGAAGTAGGTTTCCAGAATCTGAAACATGATTTTAACATTTCCTGAAAATGGGTTAGTTTTAAAAACGTTCCCAGAAAATGAGCGTCAGAGACCATCAATCAAATCATTTTTATTTTTTTGCTTAAAACAGAAACTACAGCACACATACCTGCATTTGGGACCAATAAGTTGAAAGATCATACTATGAAATACCAGTTAGCAAATTTCAAGATACAAATTCGAAAATAATGCTGCATATACATAATTGAGAGTTTGAATAAAAAGAAGCTAGCACATAGCCATACAAGAAATTTGATTACTAAAGAAGTATGTATAATGTTAGCGATATTTGATAACAAACAGTAAGCTGCAAGATAAGTTACATCATACCGAGCTATTTATGAATCTTGAAAAATATTAGGTGGTTAAAATTATTTAAAAATGGAACACTTGTCTGATAATCAGTTAAACAATTCTTCCCTTTTTCTCATTATTCAGGTCTCCCAGCCTCGAGTAATCCTGGGGGCCGAATCCCACCATGCACAAATGGGGGCCCAATTAAAGCCCGAGCAAAGCCCCGTAAGGACTAGCCCCAAAGGAGTTGATAGCCCCAAAGAGGTTTAAGCAATGCTTTAGATTGGCTAGAGATGTGTGTCTACACTCATGGACACTACCAAGTATAAGAAACTAAATCCGTCATCTGCCCAAACTTGTTTAATCTCTCTAAACCATCCTATGTAAGCTTAAATATGTGTGCTAACCTTGGCAGTCCAGCATTTGCCTTCCCCATTATGAATAGCATTAACAAGGCCAGTGTAGTCCCAGTTCTTGATCACATTGTATGGCCCATCATGAATCTCTACTTCAATAGTATATCCTCCGTTGTTGATGAGGAATATAATGCTCCTTTGCCCACATCGAATCATTGTAGATATATCCTGGGCTGTTACCTGCACAAAAAGGGAACAAACTTACTCAGCTTCATTCATTTTTTGTGGTTCTTCTAACTCAAGCAAGATTGTGATCTGACCACCAGGGTACGAGGGGCACTCAAAATTCTTATATGAGTTTGAGATATTATATGATAAATTTCATGGATAAAAACAAAATTGAACCTCTGTTCCTAAAAAAGGGGTACCTTGGCAGTTGATTATGCTTCTGTTTTTTCCTATCAATCAGTAAGCAAATTGGCTATTATCAACATTATGCTTTGGACAGTGTAGCATTGGGCGCGGGCATTTTACTATTTTACAAATAGATGGATTGGAGGAGTGAATTTAGAGTTTCATCATCAAATGTATCAAAGTTAGGGTTTCTGTGAGTGCGTTTATAGAAAAGGGAGTGTGTAAAACATTTCACTCTTTTTCATCAGCAAACACTACTCAATGTTACCAACTGACCTACAGCCCTTTTTTAACCATTTGATGCAACGTAATCGCAGCATTTTCTCTAATTAGTGATTCAGAAATTAGATACTCCAACCCCTGTGACTGACCTGGAAACTCCCATCACCAATGCAAGCAATCACACGCTTGTCTTTCGCAGCCTGAGCATAACCGAGTGTAGCACCTACAGACCACCCAATGGATCCATACTGCATCTGAAATTCATACCTGAATGAAATGATACATGTCATTTGACTTAAATACCTCTATATGATGCAAAATTTTGAATAGTTAATATCAAAGCATCTTAAAAGTTCCTTTCTGTTATAGCAACCTTTGAATGAAACATCAATGCAGTCCCCAAATTTTTGTAGATTCACTTTACAAAATGACACGGCCCCAATGACAACATTTCTTGGTTGTTATTGTGGCTAAATGAAAAGAAACACAGAAGTTTTGTATCCCATAAAAACGCGACCAGTACCTTAATGCAACCTACATCTCGGTTGATGAAAATAACACGAGGTTTATTACTTCTTTAAAAGTAGAAGAAGTTATGTTAGATCGGTGAGAAACCCTGACTTACCCGCAATTTTCAGGAAGACGAAGCTTTTGACAATTGAACCACGAGTCCCCCGTCTCTGCAATTACTGCAGTGTCTCCACCTAGCAGTTCCTGTTAATGAGCTTGTCTTAATAATATGAACAATGCAATTCCTCTATACACAACATGAAGAAAGAAAAGATATAGGCAAGAGAGATTCCTAGCCCTTGGGATAGCACTTGATCCATCTACTTGGAAGCAAACAAACAAATGGGCCCTGAATCTATCTCAAATTCAAACCTAAGAGGTCTAAAGCACCAGTATTAACCAGGATATTACGGATCAAATCCTTTCCAATGGTAGATTGAAGATGGAAAACAGAAAGAAACCAAAAAATTTAAATTGACAGCCATACATCCTTCCTCTTCATAAGAAAAAGTTGGGGGAGCCAAATTGGCAAGGTAATCAAGTTAGTCAAAGATATTGAGCCAGACAAATTAGGTCAAGCAATCTGTCCTAATTCTCATCTCACAGAACGCCCACATGTTCTGCTATACTGTAGCAATGTTTTGGAAGCATACCTGTAGGGAATGTCCATGAAGGTCAATCATCATATGCTAAGTAATGCACACGGAGCTGTATTTGGATCAAGGTTTTGTCTAGGGATTTTCTGAAGGGCAAATAAAATGAAAGGAACTATATTCCATATATTTAACTGTTGCATTTTCTTTGACCTAAATAGAACCCTCTACAAGTGAGGGAACTTTTGGAAAGACGAAAAACGGGTAAAAAGGAAATACGCAGATGTGTCACATTTATTCGCTTACCTGAATGTACTTGAAAAGTATGTTGACTCTAAGAGGTTCATTATTCTCTCGTTTCAGAGCAATGCCAGGAGGGATAAATATTCGACGATAATTCTCATAAGCTGTGTTGTTCTTCTTCAGCTTCTTGGCCAAAGCAGTCAAGAAGTCTGCCATGAAAACCCAACCCAGTGAAGGCCCATTACCAATAGTCACGCGTTTGGGCTCCACTATCACAGATTTCTCTTTCTTGATCAGCAAAGAATATCCAACTGAGCTGTAATCGTTGAAGATGGGACCCACGAAGACGTAAGCATCGGCGGATTCAACAATCTCGCCACAGTAGCTGGTGCTCACAGCGCCCCAGTATGTCCCAATGAAGTGCGGATGGTGCTCTGGAACCAGTCCCTTGGCAGAAGGCATTACTGCTATAGGATATCCACATGCATCCGCAAGCTCCACAAAGGCCTTTTGGGCCTTTGCTACCCTTAGCTTGGGACCTGCCACAAGGACAGGTTTCACAGCCTTGTTTAGAAACTCAGCTGTCGCTTCCACTGCAGCCTCTAGTCCTAATTGGTTGCTCAGCCTGCATAAGATATGAAAACTGGTTAGTTTTGAAGTTGAGAGAGGAAATAAACATTAAAAGAGGATGCCAAGCTCAAGGAACATGGAAAGACAGTTGGTCAAATACTAAGGCAGCACTACAAAAAAGGAGAAAAAAAAACATCTCAACTGCAAAAGTCAGTGCTCAGGTAGAATCAACACATGAGAAAGCACCTCAATGCATTCATGTAGGTGAAAGTTAGATTCCTTCTTTCATACTTGACCGTCAAACATGCCAAAAAGATGCAAGGCAAGTGTACAAAAAGCAATCCACAAATAGAAATCAAGGCGCGTGTTCTATCACCACAGGAGGAAGCCCGCAAACACCTTGATTTAGGTAAAAAGATAACAATTTTACTTTCATACTCAAACATACCAGAAACACAATAAACCAAATATATTTTGTTTAGCAGAAATACATAGGGCTGGGGTATTATACCATTCACATTTTGCTTAGGGAACATAGACAGGGTAATGTATCGTGATAGTCTGCTTGGTGTCCCTATCGAATGCATTAGTAGAGACAACTCATTCACTGTATTGCACATGTTATCATACTAAGATGGTAATAAACTGAAAATCACATTAAACCATACAAACAAACACGATTCTAAAATTCAGTTCCAAACTCAGATTGACTCCACAACATGTATGAAGGGTGTCATGAAAGACTACATAACTCATACCAGCACCAAAACAGAGAAACAACGTTCAATAAATGGAAAAGTTGTGAGGGATACGGGAAAGTTGAATGAACTTACTTTGGTGCAAGGAAGTATGGGACTGGCTCCCTAGCAAATGTTGGATGAGGAATTCCAGGCAAATTACAACTTATGCTGATATATACCGGCTTGCTTTCCTTTAAAGCAGTTGAAATTGCAGTATCGATCAGCTCATGGGCATCCTCCAAGTTATTTACCACTGCCTGTCGCATTTTCATCACCACCACATCAAATCAACAATTTGTACCAATGGAATAGCTAAAACGGGAGTATGATTCTCTCCATTTTATCAATGCAATGGAGACGTCCATTCTTATTGCAGATCTTGGTCTGAATAGTGCACACTCCAAATAAAATTGGTACATCAAAGAATACTGCATACCTTGAAAATTTTACAATTCAAATTTTCCTCTGTTTTCTAAAATAATACTTATACAAACTGGTCTATTTGCTTATTTAGATTATTATTTTTGCTTGCTATATAACGTGGCAACATGTTATGTGTGACCAATGGATCACATGGATGTCACGGAGAAGATCTCGATTTGCTAATACCCCCCTCAACCCATCACCAAAAAAGAAAACTCCCAATCCTCTTTACGCAATAACTGATAATTGACAATACTATAAGAAGCCTACAAATTCGCGTAAAAAATGTAATGACGAACTAAAGTAAGTACTGTATCAAATTAATGGAGGCAGATCCTCTCCAGATTGCTCATTTGAGGGCCCTTTCCGGGTACAATTAAATGATTGGAATCGTTCATGTTCTAAACCTCTTCGAGACTATCAACCATACCGAAAATCATGTCGATCAGACACCGATCAATTTGATTAAGGAACCAATATATTTTGGAAAAAACATTCTCTGTCACACTAGGTAAGACTATTGTTATGAAGATAAGTTTAAGAGATGAAGTACCCAATGATACGTGATCAACGTTAATAGGTAATTCGTAAAAGAAAAGAGAGAAATAACTTAAAAATCTGATCATTTTGAGTAATTTTTGTTTTTAATCATTTCTTTAAATTTGTTTTCATTATTTCCCCGTAATTGTTTCATGACCATCAAAAAAAGCAGAAATGCATTTATTCACCGGTTTCTACACAAATAATTGAAGCTGGTCAATTTATTTAAAATGCATTTATAAGGATCCAGTAAAAAATCAACTAAGTTGGATATCGATAAGGGATTGATCAATTTTTTGCTCAATATGCATTTTTTAAGGATCCCTGTAAAACTAGTCAGATATCGGTAAGGACTTCGTCAATTTGTTGCACAAAATGACAAGTTGAGGAAAAAAATAAAAACTGATCAAGCCTTATCCCTATCTGGCTTAGCTGATTTTTTACATAAATTTTTAAAAAAATATTTGAAACAAATTAAGTGGCTCCAATTATTCGTGTGGAACCCACTTCAGTGTATGGTATACCATAGAAGGACTCAAACAAGTTCACATAGAGCATAGTATTATTAGGCATATGGACTGACCTGAGCACAGGTGATAGTCTGAAAGCACTGGAGCTCCTGGCTAAAATCCGGCAGCCCGATCGTATGATGAAGGATCCGGTTCGTGCCGTAATCGTTCGAGTTGGGCCCACCCACCACACAAATCACCGGCAGATTCTCACTGTACGCGCCGGCGATCGCGTTCAGAACACTCAATCCCCCCACCGTAAACGTCACCACGCACGCCCCGACCCCGTTGGCGCGCGCGTAGCCGTCGGCGGCGTACCCGGCATTGAGCTCGTTGCAGCAGCCGACGAGGTTGAGCTCCGGCTCGGCGATGAGGTGGTCGAGGAGGGTGAGGTTGAAGTCGCCCGGGACGGAGAAGACGTCGCGGACGCCGATCTGGGCGAGGCGCCGGGCCAGGTGGCGGCCTAGAGTGCCGCAAGAGGAGGGGAAGGCGCTGGCGGCCGGAGCCGTGGAGCCGTTGTTGTTCGATTCGGGGTTTGGTTTTTGTTTCTTGGTCATGGGAGGAGAGGGAGAGGGAGAGGTAGTGTTGGGAGGTGGAGAACCGAAGGAAGTCATGGACGGAGTTAGAGATGAATGCTACGATGAGTCAAGTGGTGGGTTTTGGAGGTGGTTTTGGGGGGGGTTTAGTATAAATAGGTTGTGATGGAGGAGAGAGGAAGAGGGGGAGGGAGAGGGAGGGGGAGTGAGGTGGTTTTGAACTCTGGGGGCCGTTGTGGGCAAAAAAGGCGACTGGTTTGTTCGGTTTGATGGTTTTTGCTTCTTCTGGGAGTGCCATTTTAGGCTCATCTGTTTTTTTTTTTGATCCGCTTAGGCTCATCTGTTTGATTCTGGCTTAGAGCATTTCCGATCCATCTCTTTTTCCTCCAAAATAGAGTATAGATGTAACACATTGAGGAAAAATTTTGTAATTTATTTCATTTTTTCTTCACTTTTTGTACTTTTTGGGAGAATTTTTGAGGGACCCATCGTCCTTTTTAGAGTTTGGAGGAATTTTGTACTCCAAATTTACTTTTGATGCGCCATTTTTAGAGGACCAAATTTACTTTTGGAGGACCAAACTCTAAAAAGGACGGTAGGTCCCTCAAAAATTCTCCCAAAAACTACAAAAAGTGAAGAAAAAAGAGAATAAATTATAAAATCTCCCCTCAATGTGTCACATCCAAAATAGAGGTGGATTAGAGATGCTCTTAACTGGCTGATTAGCGATGGTTTTTTTTTTTTCAACGACAAATGTCTACGCAAAAACACAGTAGCAGTCTTCTTTTGAAATGTTGCGGGCAAAAAACATAGCGCTAGCGGTTGTGTTCGGTTCACATTTTAATTTAGTTTTTCAATTATTTTTTTATTTTTTTCTTCAATTATTATTATATTTCTTCAATTATTACTTTTTCATCTCTATTTTTCTCCAATCATTACTCATCTCTTCAATCATTACCTTATTTCTCTCCACTCACTACCAAAACTAAACTAAATTAAATTTCCAACCAAACAAATCCCTCGATTTTCTATTGAAAATATTTAGATATATAAATTAAAGTAATCTCTACAACCGTTAGATCACTTATGTGTTAAATTTATAGTCATCAGATCTTTTTTTTTAAAATAGAGAATATTCTCCTAATAAATTTATCTCTCTCTATCCTCATTTTAAATCTATCCCTCTATTCTCACCTCTAATATAAGGCAACATTATTTTACATAGAGATATATTGATTAAAAAGTGAGCACAGAGAGGGATAGATGGTGCTAGGGGCACATCACCTTAGAGGCACATCAATCACATCCCTCTCACATACAGGTGCGGACCCACCTGTATGTGAGAGGGGTGTGATTGATGTGTCTCTAAGTGATGTGTCTGCATTTTTGTATGATCAAATAGAAAAATATTTCAAATGGTAACTAACACTTTGTGGAGATTACAAATATTTCGTAGAGCAATCAGGTAGTACTGGTAATTTCTTTAAGTTGAGATTATGTTACATTTCAACGTGCTTTTAGGCTCGGACATCCGTCAGTTATCAATACACTTGTAATAAAAGAACCTAGGTTGGTAAGCCATGGCATTGTGTGAAATTACCTTATTGACCTTCATTTTTTTGTGCCAAGGCCAGTTGTGAAATGACATTATTGCCCTCTCAACTACTGCTTTACTTTTTGCCCTTACAGGTGTTGTTGTTTGGTTAGTTTGGGTATTCTCACGTTTTAGCTATAACTGGTAGAGAGCGATAGATGCAAGATAGACGATGGTCGGTCTTCCGGCTTTTACTCTCCAAATCTGTACTTCATTTGTTGAATTCATGGTATTTTCTCCGGCTTTTACTCGCTAGATTGGTACTTCTTCCCTGCTTCCACGGAAATCTGGTACTTATTAAGCCGTTTAACTGTTCTAGCTCATCATCACAGCACTGTTCTTACGGCTGTGGGGGTCTTCAAAAGAGATGGAAGATTTGTTATTGGTTCACCTCATTCGTGTCTTGATTACGGCTACAACGAAAGAGAACGTGTCATAAGAGGTAAGTTATTGGTTTATTTGCTGTTTCGATCGATTTCGATTTTGATTCGATTTGTTCGATCTTGCGGTTGTAAGTCACTTGAATTGATTCAGCTCCACAATCATTTTGCTGATCTTAATAAAGTTCAAGACATAGTTTCGATTCTCCTTGTTGCATCGTATATGATGAGAATTAGATCGGTGCAATTGAGTAGATGTGTTGATTCAGTTTTGAATGTTAGCAGCATTTTCAACTGATTTGCTTGGGTTCCATTTTGATTTCAGTTGTGAAAGTTCCTCCTTGTCATGAAGGAAAGCGTTGGGAGTCGAATGGTTCGTCTCTACGTGATTCTCAAGGTAAATATGCACACCCTTCTCTCTCTGGCCCTCAATTATTCACGAGAACAAGAGAGGTGATTTTGTTTTCATGTTGGATACTGATACCTCTTTCCTTGATTGTTTCATTCAATTATACAGAAATTAGATTTATTCGAAAGTGAGTGCTTATGTCATACTGATAGTAACTTGATTGTGAGGTCTTATTTGTCTTGAGGTTTAAGTTTTTGTGTGTGTGTTTTTAACGAAGGGAAACTATTGCAATATTTTTGACTAATGGGTTTGCATATGATTCTGATTGTGATTGTTGGTGTTGATTTTGCATAGAGGTAAGTTGGTTCTATGGTTCATTGGTTGGAAATTTCTTCACTTTAAGTGATTAATTGGAACGATTTATATCGGGATTGGGACCTTATTCTACCAGTATCAACAAAGCAGAGAAGGAAATCAAGAATGGTCAAGAAGGTCAACGACTTGTGCCGTATGTATCATTCTCCAGGCTTGTAGTTTAAGCAATAGTGCAGCAATGAATCACAGACTGGTAGAAGATTTGTGAATGAACTAAGAACAATGAACATAACCGATTAGGCTATCTTCATCCATTGAAAAGTTTGAACATTTTGGAATTTTTATGGAGAATTCAAAAAATTCCAAAAGTTTATGATGTAAGTCCCTGTTTGCACAAGCTGTAGTGCTATTTTAAACTGTGAGAAAACATAAGAAAAGTACCAAGGAGATGGAAGAGAAATATTGCACCCATAAGAAAAGCTACCAGGATAACAAAATAGGTAATAGCTTTCCAATCTCTACAACCAAAAATAGTAACTTCATTGACTTTGAGCAAATTTTTTTGTGTAATGCTTATGTTGTGTTAATGCAAGATGTGTGGACTGAATTAGGCCGTCCTTGTGGAATTCATCAAAAGCAGGTCCCTTGGTTACTCTTCTTCTTTGAAACCGAAAGTTAGAATACATACACTGGTTATGATTGTATGATTCCGCTGCTTATATTGAGACATGGATTTTATTTATCAAATATGCTGACACGTACTTTAGAGAGCAATGAGGTTGATAGAAGAGATATTTGTAGTTGTTTAGGACCTTAGTCTTCACTATTTGTTACTTGTCAGTTAGATCAAATGGTAATACATTCTGCCCTTGATCCTTGGCCACAGAGAGAATCAAAGGTCTTGGAATCTCCAGTTTAGAAGATCTTTATACATTTGGGATGAGGAGCAACTCAACAATCTAAAACAGATTCTATCTACAGTCCAAATGGATGACACAAGATGTTTTACAATGGAAATGGAGTAAGACCTCACATTCTCTATGAAGTCTACCTACACTAAATGTGAGGATTAAAAGTTTGTGGAAAACAAAGAGATTTCCTCAACATGGAAGAATGTGGAAAACAAAGAGATTTCCTCAACATGGAAGAACATTTAACACCCCCCCCCCCCCCCCCCCAAAAAAAAAAAAAAATTGAGCTTTTTGTCATCCCTGCTAACTAATCTTGATGGTTACCAATAAAGTTATGTTTACAGTATACCAAATTTTGATGTTCTATGGCATTTGTCAAGGACTCAAGAACAACCAAAATGTGGATGAAGATAAACTTAGAACCTGACTCTAAGTTAGGCAAAGACTTTATGGAAAAGGAGAGGTCTGGTTGTGGTCGTTTTTTTGGCGTTTTTGAGTCCTGCCTTGTAGCCTTGAGTAGTTTTTTGAGGGTGGTTGCTGGTTTTGTTTGTCTTTTATGGGTTTTCTAAGGCTGCTTTGAAAGGGGTTGCTAGCTTTTGCTTGTTTCTTCTTGATTTTTTGGGGCTGCCTTTCTGAGGTGGATGGCTTGTTCCTTGTCCTTTTTTGTTCTTCCATGTTTTTTTTGGGAAGTGTCTGGCTTCTGGTTGGTTAGTGGGGTTGAGTCTATATTGGTTCTAGGTATTGGATCTTTTTGTTGCCTTGTGGACACTTTTATCTGGTGACATCTAGCACATTGAGCTGGGGTGGGTAATCAGGCTATCTCTTTGGATGCTCATTATTGGAAAGCTATGGTGCAAGCTTTGGTTTTGGATGTTTACATTTCTCTAAATGGAGGCATTATTGTTGTTGTGCTACTTATGTCTTATGTTACTTGCTGCTACGTTCTGGGGAGGATATGGTAATGCTGCTGTTGTTTGATCAAGGGAAAGAAATCAATTATGCAGCCTGCTATTTGCTCAAGGCAAAGGAATCATTTATGTAGTCTCTTCGTGGAAATGTTACTCATTGGCAAGGTGATTCTCTTCCCTTGCTTTATTGTATAGCCATTTCTCTCTGTGAAGAGGTCGATGATCATGTGATGCTATGTATGCCGCGATTGCAGAATTTGGTGCTGTTACTACTTGGAATGAATTGAAACATGCTCTGAATGAAATGATCTTTTCGTGTGTTGGATATATAATTGTCCAAACTCAGAATATTATCTGGACGTATGCATATTGTTTCTGTTATGGATGTAATCTACTGTTTTCTTCTCAACTTTTCACTGATGCATTGTGATGGCTACGTGGCATGTCATGTGGTCTCCCTTCCTGCTCTTCTCTTCTCTCCCCCTTCTCTTTTCCTCAATGTACCCGTTATCTCGAGTTTATCAATAAAATATTTTTTCGATTTCAAAAAAAAGTTAGGCAGCAGCTTTGTAAAGCAACTTTACCGTTGTAGATTTCGAAAAGTATATGAAGAACAAAGTGAGGAGCACTAAAGAATGACTTCAAATGTCAAGACTTCATTTAGGTGTTTATATTACCTGTTCTTGTTTCTTCCGAGCAAAAATTAGCATTATTTGCATTGTTTTATAGGATTTTAGTTTTGCTTGTTTTGTAAAACTCTAGCACAACAGCAGCTTGATTGGGTTATGTATCTGAATATCTAATAGAAAGTTTCTTATTGTAATTTATTATTTTCTATGGTGTCGCTTAAATGAATTACCACCTTAGTATTAGTACCTGGTCAAAGTTTTAACATATCTAGCACGAGACTACACAAGTAAATTGCTGGTGGCTAGCCATGGTTGTCCTATTTGACTGAAGTTGATTCAAGGTTGACCTTTCTAAACAAAGATGGCATTGTGGATCAAAGGAAAATACAATATCAAAATCTACTCCATGGACGACGGGCACCAAAATTTTTGCATTGGCCCTCCACCATGTTCAACGGTTTACCACATCAAAAGGATGGGATTGAATTTAAGATAGGTTATCCTGCTTCCAATTACGTGAACCTAAAAAGTATTGAGATGCCTTAAGAATAGCATTGTCTGACTTCTGGTGGAAGCATATCCAATTAGCAAGGGAGATTTATAGTAAATCTGTGATCACAAATCCCTTCACTCAGTTAAGGTCACTAACACCAGCACCTAGGCATGAATTGTGTAATTTCCTTGTATATGAAACTAAACATCTCATTGATGAGTCCACACTATTGATGCGGGAAATTCATGGAAAATCATAGACCTGAGGCACTTTCCAGAATTTTGCTGCATTTCAGTTACATGGAATGTTGAAACGGATTGCTTTCAAAAATTAAAGACCTTTCACTTGGGAGTTTCATATTCATACGACATATAATGTAAGAGTGAACTATAACAGGTAAGCCAAACTGTTTGGGCGAGTGTCAATCAATTCCTGAAACACTTACATAGCAAGTACATTTGGATTTATGGTAGTAGGATCAATGCCAACCGAAAGCAAAGCTCTATCCCTCTGAAATGAATGAAAGATTTAGGCTACCCTGGATTTTGGGCGGAAACAAAAGCAACAGCAAGGAAAATGGCATATGCATATAAAACAAAACTGAACGTGTGCAATGAACTAGCAAAACCAGCAATGAAATGGCATCTGCAAAACGTGTACATGTGGCTACTGGAGTATTTTGCTATTCGAGACTTCATCATTCGCAACTCAAACATCTTCCACCTTGGCAGTAAATTTAAGCAGAAGAAATGTGCAGAATTCGAAAACTGAACGAACTCTCTTCGAAATCATGTCCAACATTTATCCAACCTCGTTATGAACACTTTCCCTCGAGCAATTAATCCAATGAGCATGCGGAAACGTGCGAAGCACGCGCATTAGACTAGTATTAAAAAAAATTGATAAGAGTAGATGAGAGAGGGGAAAAGGGGATCGATCCAACCAAAGATTGGACAAATTTCTAAAGGGACATAGCCCAAAACTCCTAGGGCCAGACCCGAAACACTGAATAGGGCCGAAAACAAATGGACAATACCAAAAGGCCAAATCTAGCCCAAACACCTAACCTAAAACAGATTGACAGTCGTCGCTACCACCTCCACGTTGCCAACCACCACACCAGGCAAACCAAACCATCACCAACAGAAACCCACCTGCTTGGGCCGTGAACCGAAATCCATCAGACCACTAAACGATGGCTCACACAACTGTGAACCCCTCACATTCCCGGATCCCAAGAATGACTGTCGAAAAATCACCGATTCGATTCTCACAAACGGCCTGAGAAACTGACAATCAAGGCTCCAAGCATCACTAGATCTGCAACGCCCTGGTCCGCGCCACACCAAACGTTTACTAAAAGCCTCCCCTTTGCCATTAAGCCAAAGTTGTATTCATTCAGGAGTGATATACGATGGGAAACCTCACAACCTTGCCTCCAACTGCTGCCAAGACATACCACACCGTTAAGCCAACCGATTGCCCCAAGAGATAGAAACAAGCGGGTGTCCAACGGACCAGAGAGAAGGCGACATGGAGTGGAAGCGGCAGTACAAAAGTGATCATAGTAGTAGGAGTGTTATTATGGTAGTGATTTTCGTACTTTTTTTATAATCACACTCTTTCTTCTTTTTTTTCCTTATGATTCGAATTCAAAATATTGACGTTCCAAGTATGAAAGAGTATATAAGTGAAAGGTTAATTTTGTAAATTCATGTCACAAGAGAACAAAAAAAAGGTGTGATTATAAAAAAGAAAGCCTCAAAATCAATTCCCTTTTTTAAAAACAAAATACTACTGTTAACAAATTCATAAACGAGTCAAACAAACCGATACACGGGGAGGGGTTATTATTTTTGCAGGAATAATGTGACTTAGATGATTCTAACCATGTATATATATATTCAAATTTTTGTAACAATATCTATGCACACAGGCTTTTCATCTGTTTGATAGTTCTTTTTGCATTGTAAAAAGTATAATGCATAAAAAAAACGATAAAGAAAAACAGTTATTATAGGGAAATTTGTTCAAATAAATTTGTATTTTTTTTGTGGTAAGTGATTCAAATAAAATTTTCATTAACAAGTTACATTAGTAATCATTTTAGTTCCTATAAAAAGATCGTTCCCTCATAACATCATGCTACACTTCTTTTATGGTAATGAATTTTTCTTTTGCTGATAAAAAAAAAATCACGCTACAGTACTAGTTTTCCACAAAAATTCCGATTCCTATGGAGTAATTGTGAGTTGTAACAGTAAAACCCAAGGCGCTCTTGTGTTATGAGATCGATGTTCAAATTTTATATGGCAGAATAAATGTACCGCAATCTGGGACGGAACCAGGATTTAACCCTAACAGTGACGAAATATATACTAAAAGAATAAAAAATGCATTAATATTAATAGTCATCGACTCTAGAAAAAATTAAAATAACATAACAAAAATTATAGTAAATGATGTTTGTCATTTGCACATGGAGTACGGAAAAAGACTAATTTTAATTTAATCTATCTACTAAAGTGAGATATCTTGAATTGTGCCCGATGCTCTTTCATGTCGTTAAAAGCATCGATGATGGAATTGATGTCAAAACTTCTAGATATGTCCTTCTCAATGAATGTGATCAAGAAACTTCAATTGAATATTAAAAAATTGAAGAAAATTAATCTTTCCCCAATGAAGTTTGAGAAATTCACACAAAATGCCAAACAATAAATGGCTTTTTATTGTTTCGGAAGTCCAGTACTGCGCTAAACGAGAATTAACACAGTGCCGCCATTGGAAATTTGGAACTGAGAATCGAAAATAAAAAAGAAATCCCCTACAGTACTACTTCCGAATATTTAGGTTAACTTGTTTAATTTTTTTAGGTTAAATTATTTTAGGGTTAAAATGTGGAGTGTTTTTTTCCTTAATTACACCTCATCCTTTATATTATTTCACATTGGCCCATTAAATTTAGTAAATACTTTTTGAGTCTCCTTTCTTGAAAAGAAATAGGGGATTTAGGACTAGTATATAACAAAAAATGAGGAAAAAAAAATCTAGCGGTGGCAAGACTATATAAGTTGGGGATAATTTTGTTTTTTTATATATAATAATTGCATTTTCTAAAATTCTTGTCATGGCGGCCGCCGCCACTAAACCTCCCCTGGTTCCATCCTTGATCGCAATGCTTTTAGTTGGATCACATGAATTATTGCCATTTTTTTAGGGAATTGATTTTGCTACTCTCTTTTTTGTTAATACCACTCATATTCTCTCACAAAATAAATCATATAATAAAGTCACAAAAGAGAGTGACATAAACAAAATAGAGGAGTGACAAAATTACTCACTTTTTTTTATCCCCTAGAGAACAAATTACTGCCAAAATAAATAAAGTAAGAAAGACCGTTGTGGAGTCAAATAAAAGAGGAGAATGGACTGTAAAGTGGAGAAACCAGCGGCTGTACGCTGTACTAGTTTTTCCGTTTCTGGTTTTCAATAACAAGGAGAATACTCTCCAATCTAGTACTCCTAATTTACATGTGGGGTTCAATGACACGGCCCCAATGACAACATTTCTTGGTTTTTATTGTGGCTAAAATGAAAAGGAACACAGAAGTTTTGTATCCCATAAAAACGTGACCAGTACCTTAATGCAACCTACATCTCAGTTGATGAAAATAACACGAGGTTTATTACTTCTTTAAAAGTAGAAGAAGTTATGTTAGATCGATGAGAAACCCTGACTTACCCGCAATTTTCAGGAAGACAAAGCTTCTGACAATTGAACCACGAGTCCCCCATCTCTGCAATTACTGCAGTGTCTTCACCTAGCAGTTCTTGTTAATGAGCTTGTCTTAATAATATGAACAATGCAATTCCTCTACACACAACATGAAGAAAGAAAAGATGTAGGCAAGAGAGATTCCTAGCCCTTAGGATAGCACTTGATCCATCTACTTGGAAGCAAACAAACAAATAAGCCCTGAATCTATCTCAAATTCAAACCTAAGAGGTCTAATGCAATCTTTGCAATATGATTTGGGTACAATTCAAGCTGCCGCGAACAACTTCTCAGATGGTAAAAAAATTTGTGAAGGCAGATTCGGTCTAGTCTACATACAAGGTATTTCTCGTTTTTCTGAAATCATTTGAAATTTTCAAAAGTTGTCCTACATGGGATCTAAAATTTTCGCAGGTTGTTTTGTATGCTCAAGGCTTAATACTTCCAAATGGACAAGAGGTAGCTGTAAAAAGGCTATCTCGAACCTTATGGCATGGTGCACTAGAATTCAAGAACGAGGTGGTATTGGTAGCCAAGCTCTAGTATAGAAATCTTTTAAGGTTTCCAGAATCTGAAACATGATTTTAACATTTCCTGAAAATGGGTTAGTTTTAAAAACGTTCCTAGAAAATAAGCGTCAGAGACCATCAATCAAATCATTTTTATTTTTTAATTTGCTTAAAACAGAAACTACAGCACACATACCTGCATTTGGGACCAATAAGTTGAAAGATTATACTATGAAATACCAGTTAGCGAATTTCAAGATACAAATTCGAAAATAATGCTGCATATACATAATTGAGAGTTTGAATAAAAAGAAGCTACACATAGCCATATAAGAAATTTGATTACTAAAGAAGTATGTATAATGTTAGCGATATTTGATAACAAACAGTAAGCTGCAAGGCCGATCAAACAATAAAAAAACAGTAAGCTGCAAGATAAGTTACATCATACCGAGCTATTTATGAATCTTGAAAAATATTAGGTGGTTAAAATTATTTAAAAATGGAACACTTGTCTGATAATCAGTTAAACAATTCTTCCCTTTTTCTCGTTATTCAGGTCTCCCAGCCTCGAGTAATCTTGGAGGCCGAATCCCATCGTGCACAAATGGGGGCTCAATTAAAGCTGGAGCAAAGCCCCGTAAGGACTAGTCCCAAAGGAGTTAATAGCCCCAAGGAGGTTTAAGCAATGCTTTAGATTGGCTAGAGATGTGTGTCTACACTAATGGACGCTACCAAGTATAAGAAACTAAATCCGTCATCTGCCCAAACTTGTTTAATCTCTCTAAACCATCCTATGTAAGCTTAAGTATGTGTGCTAACCTTGGCAGTCTAGCATTTGCCTTCCCCATTATGAATAGCATTAACAAGGCCAGTGTAGTTTAAGTTCTTGATCACATTGTATGGCCCATCATGAATCTCTACTTCAATAGTATATCCTCCGTTGTTTATGAGGAATATAATGCTCCTTTGCCCACATCGAATCATTGTAGATATATCCTGGGCTGTTACCTGTACAAAAAGGGAACAAACTTACTCAACTTCATTCATTTTTTGTGGTTCTTCTAACTCAAGCAAGATCGTGATCTGACCACCAAGGTATGAGGGGCACTCAAAATTCTTATATGAGTTTGAGATATTATATGATAAATTTCATGGATAAAAACAAAATTGAACCTCTGTTCCTAAAAAGGGGGTATCTTGGCAGTTGATTATGCTTCTGTTTTTTCCTATCAATCAGTAAGCAAATTAGCTATTATCAACATTATGCTTTGGACAGTGTAGCATTGGGCGCGGGCATTTTACTATTTTACAAATAGATGGATTGGAGGAGTGAATTTAGAGTTTCATCGTCAAATGTATCAAAGTTAGGGTTTCTGTGAGTGCATTTATAGAAAAGGGAGTGTGTAAAACATTTCACTCTTTTTCATCGGCAAACACTACTCAATGTTACCAACTGACCGACAACCCTTTTTTAACCATTTGATGCAACGTCGCAACATTTTCTCTAATTAGTGATTCAGAAATTAGATACTCCAACCCCTGTGACTGACATGGAAACTCCCATCACCAATGCAAGCAATCACACGCTTGTCGTTCGCAGCCTGAGCATAATCGAGTGTAGCACCTACAGACCACGCAATGGATCCATACTGCATCTGAAATTCGTACTTGAATGAAACGATACATGTCATTTGACTTAAATACCTCTATATGATGCGAAATTTTGAATAGTTAATATCGAAGCATCTTAAAAGTTCCTTTCAGTTATAGCAACCTTTGAATGAAACATCAATGCAGTGCCCAAATTTTTGTAGATTCACTACTTGACAAAATGACACAGCCCCAATGACAACATTTCTTGGTTGTTATTGTGGCCAAATGAAAAGGAACACAGAAGCTTTGTATCCCATAAAAATGTGACCAGTACCTTAATGCAACCTACATCTCAGTTGATGAAAATAACACGAGGTTTATTACTTCTTTAAAAGTAGGAGAAGTTATGTTAGATCGATGAGAAACCCTGACTTACCCGCAATTTTCAGGAAGACGAAGCTTCTGACAATTGAACCACGAGTCCCCCGTCTCTGCAATTACTGCAGTGTCTCCACCTAGCAGTTCCCGTTAATGAGCTTGTCTTAATAATATGAACAATGCAATTCCTCTACACACAACATAAAGAAAGAAAAGATGTAGGCAAGAGAGATTCCTAGCCCTTGGGATAGCACTTGATCCATCTACTTGGAAGCAAACAAACAAACAAGCCCTGAATCTATCTCAAATTCAAACCTAAGAGGTCTAATGCAGTCTGTGCAATATTATCTGGGGTACAATTCAAGCTGCCGCGAACAACTTCTCAGACGGTAAAAAAGTTTGTGAAGGCAGATTCGGTCTAGTCTACATACAAGGTATTTCTCGTTTTTCTGAAATCATTTGAAATTTCAAAAGTTGTCCGACATGGGATCTAAAATTTTCGCAGGTTGTTTTGTATGCTCAAGGCTTAATACTTCCAAATGGACAAGAGGTAGCTGTAAAAAGGCTATCTCAAACCTTATGGCATGGTGCACTAGAATTCAAGAACGAGGTGGTATTGGTAGCCAAGCTCTAGTATAGAAATCTTGTAAGGCTACTGTGATTTTGCTTGGAAGGAGAATAAATGACACTCATTTATGAGTTTGTGCCCAACAAAAGCCTCGACTACTTTTTATTCAGTTTGGCATTCTAAACAACTCCATGTTTATGTTGCCAGGAAAGTTAAATTTGGAAACTAATAAGGAATTAACTCTCAAGCAGACAAACAGAGCTGAATGGTACACAATGTGAATTGTGTGTTGAGAAGCAATTCACATGCATGTAGAAGTACTGATGAATGGGTCGGGCTGGCACGAGCACGACAAAGGCACGACATGAGCACAACAAAGGCAAGACACGTTTAGTGTCGGCAGGACACGGACATGTATAAGGGCACAATAAAAATACTAGTAAGAAACATAAAATAAAAATAAAAAAAACTTTATTTTGGTTGTGAATTTGTACACTACTCCTACTATCTAATTCTGTATAATAATAATAATAATAATAATAATAATAATAATTAATAAGGGAAGGAGCTAGCTATCTCAAACACCTACACCTTCGGTGTCTTCAATTGAATCAAAGTCTGCTTTTTAGTGCAGGTAATCGAGTGTTGGATGAGAGGAGAAGCAAACAACTCCAGAAATTTTGTATTACCTCATATGCCTAAAAAATTGGGAAGATGCATGTCTTGAACTTCAAAACTCAAATGTGTATGATATTACAGAATACTTTTCGAACATAGATGTAGAAAGTGACTCGAATGGGTAATGAATTAAAATTCCTTATGATTAGTGGAAAAGTATTTTATTCATTTTCTATTTTATTTTAAGGAATGCTTATGATTGATAGTTGAGTATGTGCTAACCTAGTTGGGATGTATTCAAACTATAGTGAACTTGCATTTGGATTGATCCCACAAGAGCAAGCGATTCGAAGTTGGATTGGACAAGACGTTTCAAGATTATAGCCTTATAGGAGGGGTGGCCTGAGCTATGTTGTACCTTTATAAAGATTCCCAGTTAAGAATTATACATCATGATCTCAAAGCTAGCAATATCTTGTTAGATCGTGATGTGAATGTGTTTACACCCATTTTTGGCCAAAAATCAGGAAATGGATTTACGGGTTAAAAGGTAGCCTCGAGGGTCGAGGCCCTAGCCTTGAAAGACCTTACGACCAGTTGCCCACGAATTATGGCCGGTTATTAAGAAATGATGGGCCTTCCATATAGGCCTAAATCAGTCAAAGGCCTAAGGCTTGAATCAGTCCACTAGGCCTGAGTATTTCGTCCAGGCCTAACCCAAATTCCTAGAAGTAACGAAGGCCTAAGAAATGGGCCCAAATTGGTAGAAGCCTTGGTTTTCTCACCAGGCTTGGGCTCAGAAGGCTTACATTGGGCAAAGGCCCATGATTTACCAACAAGTTTAGGCCCAATTGATGAAAGGCCCACTGCTTTAAGAGCATCGTTAAAGCCTTTAAGGAGCAATTAGGGGGCCTTAAGCTGCTCACAAGTAGCTCAAAAGGCCTTAAGCTGCTCACAAGCAGCTCACAAGGAGTTCAAAGGCCTTAAGCTGCTCAGAAGCAGCTCAAAGGCCTAGAATGTTCTTGTTTGGCAGATCTAGGTAAGCTGCTTACAAGTAGCTCAAGATCTGAGTCTTTACTATCCTTTAGCATGAAGCAAGGCTTGGGACACGTGGCAACCATGCATGGAGACATCCCAAGCAGCTCACAAGCAGCTTAGGCCTGGACAAGCAGCTCAAAGGCCTATATCTAACATCATATAAGCTGCTCACAAGCAGCTCAACCAAGCTTGCGTTTTTGGCCTTGGTGGGCCCAAATATCCTTTTTTTTTATAAACATCCATGCTCATAAGCAGCTTGAAGGCCTCAAGTTGCTCATAAGCAGCTCAAAGGCCTAGAATATTCTTGCTAGACAGATCTGGGTAAGCTGCTCACAAGCAGCTCAAGGTCTGAACTGGTGGGACCCCATTCTTCAGCATGAAGCAAGGCCAGAGACAGGTGGCGCACATGCAGCCCTTGGAGCTATTGGTGAATGATTCATGCAGACCTAAGCAAGCAGCTCATCCAAGTCTGGTTAATCCTTTGTTTCTGGATCTTTCTTCCGTGAAAGATGAACCTCAGAGGATTTAAGGGCCCACAAGGGATGCAAGGACCAATAAAATGGTGGGAAGGCCTGAAGAAGCCTTGGTCTTCAGCATTGGTGGGCCTAAAAGACGTCCAGTCAAGCAGTAGCTGCTCACAAGCAGCTCAAAGGCCTGGATGCTGAAGTTCCTTTTACTCTTTTACAAAGTTTTATGCAGAAAAGAAGGGCTTTTCAGGCCTTTACCATTTCCTTGGAGTAAAGGGCACGTTTTTATCAAAGAATAGCTTCTCATTGGAGCATTTTGAAGCAGCTCAAAAGGGACACTTGGCAGCCATGCATGAAGGCCTATGGAAGCAGCTTGAACAGCTCAAGACCTGGAACATCTGCCTATAAATACCAAAGTTGAAGGCCTTGGCAAAGGTCCCCAACCACCAAGCTCCCGGCTTATGCAAATTTATGTTTTAATTATCTTCTATCTTTCGGTCCACGACCATCAAAGCCCATGGATTATCCAAATTACATTTCAATTATCTTTTAACTATTTTTATCTTTCGGTCCCCGACCAAACAAGCCCACTGCTTATCGTTCAATTAGCTTTACTTTCTAGAATAGTTTGTACTCAATCTAGCCAAGCCTAGATTTTATTTCATTTCCTTGTAATCAGACTTTGTTAAACCGTTAATAAAGTCCATTTATTTCTGTTTTAGGCCTTGCTCTACCTTTCTGTCCATTTTTCACACGATTAGAAAATTTTAAGTCCTTAGCCCGCAAAGGCAAACCACGAACCTCCTTATGGTCTCCACCCTTAGGCCGTGAACTTTCGTCTAGTTAGAAGTCAGATTAAGGCTTCCAGGCCTTGATACGAATTTGGGCAGCAATCCTGCCCTGGCACGCCCGCATCAGGCCTAGAACTGCACTACTCGCTGTTCCTAGGCCAATTGTTACGTTTTGGAAACAAACATAATGCAAAAGATTCAGACTTTGGAAGGGCTAGGATCTTTGGAGTTGATCAAACTCAAGGAAATACAAGTCGAGTGGTTGGAACATTGTAAGTAGTGCCCTTGCATCCCGTATGTTTGTTTTCTTTGATTATTTCCATTTACAGGTCCTGACTTTATACAGTCTCAATCGACAGATCATTCTGAGTGTAAAGTAGAGAAACTAGCGGCTGTACGTTGTACAATAGTTTTTTCCTTTCCGGTTTTTGAATAACAAGGAGAATATAATAATCTATTTACATTGTGGGGTACAAATCATTCCATAAACAATAAAGTCTAATTGCATCAGCAAAGTGCACAGATTTTGGTGTAGGGCTCGCTATGGGTTCCACATAAATTATTCGAACAGTTCATTAAATATTTTTTTTGTGGGTTTTTTCAAAAAATTAGCTCAATCTAATATTTAAAAATATTTGATCTAATCATCTAACTTTTGATTTGAGAATGAGGAGGTGTTTCCACTAACAAAAAATATTAAAAACTTAACGCATTTTATCATATCGTTTTCATTAACAAAAAAGTTTCAACATTTTACCCTATCATTTTTACTAATAAAAAATTTGTCAACAAAACTTTTTTTGTTACAATAACCCTTCTCACAAACCCATTAACAACTTATTCATTATCGAAAATTACTTGACGTTTCTCAACAACTAATTCACTATCGAAAACACCTAATAACTTCTCAAACACAAATAAAAATCTACTCTCTCTGTCCCTTTTTAAATGTCCCTTTTCGTAACTCCAACTTATTAAGAAAATATCATCATTACACCTTTCACATCAACTTTTACCTTCACTTTTCATATTTACCCTCTATGAAGACATCATCATTACACTTTTACTTATTAACTTTTCAAATAGAATATACTTTTAGGGGTAAAATGGAAAATATACTAACTTTTACCCACTAACTTTACAAAATAGAAACTTATTAAGGGACAACCCAAAATAAAATACTGAACTTTAAAAAAGGAACAGAGGGAGTACAAATTTTTCACTATCGGAAACACCCCTGCCCTGAGCACACTACAATTTTTTCGGAAATGCGCTACCTGGGCTTGCTTCACTTATCTCATAACAACACGAGGTACAATGGTTTAGTAGTTGTGGCCCAATATAAATCAGGCCAGTCTGGCCCAATGTAGCCCCTATTTCTTCTCGGCTAACCTCCTCAACATTAGCTTGAACCACTGTCCAAAACGCCTCCAGGCTCAGGCCCAAACAATGACTGTAGGAAGTTGGGCTAGAGATGGGCCTCGGGACTAGGCCCGGGTAACCGGCCCTTTTATCCAAATAATTTATATTACTCCAAACCCCTACCCAAACCATCAACAGAGGTCTCAACATTAATTCTGTAGCAGTTGAACTCAACCTCACTGCACTTACATAACCATCTGCTTTGGGCTAGAAGAGGAGGTGATGTTCCGGCACTGGTGTTTTGGAGCAGGAGATATGGAGTTTAGAGAGGCCCGATGCAGATCAAATTTTGGAGTTGAAGTTCGGCTATTTTAGTGCATCTCGTGGATTTCAGGGAGTTTTTTGTTGTTTTTTTAAAAATGAGTTTTTTGGTTTTGGAATCCCATCGATCCTCATGTTTTTGCTTTTATTTGAATCCAAGACCCCCTAAGAGGTTTGCGGTCATTTTTCCGTAACTCACACTATTGCCGAAATTTATAGTCGATTTGCTTTTGTAGGATGTGTTATAGAGCTCGAGGCTGACATCAAGAAGAAAAACGTATGTTTTCTTGGGTTGTAAATAGTTGTTTACCTCTCGTTTACAGGGTATTCTCTAGGTTCTTGTCTTTGAAGTTTAAATGAGATTCCTGATTCCGTTGATTTAAAAAAGATAAGATGATTTCACCTATTTTGCACTTGGAAAAGAGCGGCATGAAGAGCACATAACTAATTACTGTTCGATTACTTAACTGTTGTCATCACTTAATAAATTATTGGTCAAAATCATAATTATAGTTGATATTAGAGGGACATAGGGTGTGTTTTTTTTTAAATTAAAGGTGATGCATTGTAAGAGAATGACATGTCTCGTAAAGCGAAAAATGAACACTTAAAAAATAAGAACCTAAGTAGAATGGAACATAGTTAAGATTTTAGTAAAACTAGAGTGCCGATTACTGCAATTAACCCTACTTGTAAACATTCTAACACAAGAAGAAAATAAAAATTCTCCGACCCATTAATAAAGTAAAGAAAACATCATGTTTATCAGATTGAAGGTATGTGAACATCAAGAATCATCGGATCAAAAAAAAAAAAAATCAAGAATCATCATCATAACAGTAAGGATCTCGTTCCAGTAAATCAACTAAAAAAATAACATCAAAATTCTTTTCTTTCTTTCTCTGTACTCTGGATCCTTGTGTTCTAGCGGAACTATCTTTAACCACAGACGTAGAATTTCACCGACAGAAGTAGAATTTGATTAGAAGAGATATTAGAATTGAAATTGGATCTAACAGGGGATCTGTTCCGTAAACCACTTGATAACGTGAATCGGAGCCTTGATCAATCCCAAGGCTAGCTCCACTATTACCGTCGCGCACAAGCAACACGGGCACACACATGTCAACGCCAACCTAAAAAATCACAAAAAAGGTCCGCATATAATCAAAACCCAATTACTCAATTTTCCGTTTTCATACACAGAGAATCAAAACAATGATGCAGAGATGGTTCAATATATCTTGCAAATTTTCATATATTGTACGATCCGAGAAGAGGGAGCGAGAGAGAGGGACGAACCCAACGATCCAGATGACGATGCCGATGACGGATAGTATGAGGGACACGAAGGCGAAGGGAAGGCCCAAGAGGAAGCCGAGAGGCCTGCATTCACAATCCTCATAACAACAACAGCTGCACATGGCTTTCTTTCTTAATTCTTTCTTCTTCTCCTTCTCCTCCTCCTGTTGGTTTGGGGGGCGGGGGTGTCTGTGGGGGTTTTTTTCCGTCCTAGTGATTTGGTTGTGTGCAGTTTAGATATTATCAAGAATGCTTGATGGGGATTACAAATACCCCCACCGACGAAGAGTACACACGAGACAAAAGACAATCAAGATTGTCTTATTCACATGGGTTTCGTAAACAACTTATTCACGGAAAATATGTAATTTTAGTCGTTCGTTTCAATAACGTTGAGATATATTTTTAATTTCAGACTGATAATAAATATTTTTTATCGTTAATAGTTTGTCTTTGCCTGTATAAAAAAAAAAAATTTTGTTTAATTTCGATCGTAATTTTGAACGACTAAAATTGAACTCCATAAATAAAGATTTTTCCAAAGACAATCACGTGTCCAATCCAGACACGTTTTCTCCCTTTTAAGCCAAGCCTTTTAGGTCCGTGCTGCCGCTGCAACATTAACGATTTAGATAGGTTGACCCCACCCACCAATCCTATCCCTTCACGGCTTCACGTCGTCATCCGGTAGCTTCCATGCACCGTAACTATAAAAAATTCTTTACTCTAGCAGTCTAGCCCAAGTGGTCAAGGAATGCCAGGAGTGTGGGGTTCTTCTAGGGCCCACGAAAGAGGTCCCCGGTTCTGAAAAATGATGGTTCAGGACGTATTTTGATAATTAATATCTGTCAAGGACAAGCTAAAAATATTTATTGATGCTAAAAATATTCTTGGCGGGTATTAATTATCAAAACACGTCATTGGCCGTCATTTTCCCCTCCGGTTCGAATTGATGGACTAACATCAGTTGTTGTTGTGGTGAGGTTTTTTTTGAACGATAAAAAATAAATTTCATTAATTTTTGAAATTATTACGAAGACTGATAGGATAAGGAGAATAACATCGTATTCCTAACAAAGCTAAGAATAATTATTTGTCCAATCGAAGATCTAATTCCTCGATTGGTAAGGAATCAGACACCCGAAAAGCAAAAGCCCACACCTAAAGGTCCGAAATCTGAACATGCACCTAAAGGATCAAACCCAAACCCAGAGAAAACAAAACCCTAAACCTAACTAATCCGTTGCTGCCTCCACCAGAGTCGGAGCACTGCCACTGCCGTCCACAGCACAGCTAGCGACACAACACCACCAACATGCTGACCACACCACCCCCTGTCGCCAGAAAACCAGAGTTGAGCAGCAGCTACAAGGGTGAGTTACTTCTTGTGGTGAGTTACTTGTAACTACTAACCCATGAGCAGTAACATTATTGGGAAAAAAAATAAAAAAAATCTTTTGGAACAAGATTCGTGTTGATATACTGTGGCGTGTGGGAAGAAAACGTCAAAGGTACTGGTAGGATAGTGATGGTTGTGTGGGGCGCTTTTGAGTGTCATGATTCAACTTGTTCATCACTTTTGACATAAATTGTTTAGTTAGTTGTAAAACAAAAATCAACTCAATCGAATAATTATATATACGTGCTTCATTCAATTTTTAAAATTTTCATTTAGAATTTAAGATGCTAAACTCAAAATGAAAAGTTAGACAATTTAAATCAAGCACTTATAGTTATCTAATTGAGCTAATTTTGTCGAAATAATTTGAAAAACAACATTAAAATTACTGAACGACTCAAATAATTGTTGTAGTATCCTTGGGCCAAGCCTAGCCGCTGGTACCCTATCGGTACTTTAGCATTAGTACCCATAGTCGGGTTCTAGATCCCGAGGAACTAGAGGGTAATGTTAATAAGTGCTTCTCTTTCAGCTTTATTATGATGACCAAAACTATTTATTATTCCCAAAATTTATAAAGAACGTCAATCATACAAAGGGTACGTATATGAATATAGCACTGTGAGTAGACATCAGAAGATAATTCCCTACCTGTTTAATCCTTACATTACACATCAAAAGCAATAGTTAGAACTGAAATAAAAAGTAGTATGTCTTCCGATTTCTTTAACTAGCAATTTTCTTAGGTGTATATTTTACATATTTCGCCAATGGAAAACCTTCCCTCCCTTTTGTCCACACCTGGGTCTTGGGTGAATTCACTTAAGTTATCTTAGTTGAATTTGTCTACGACCATAACAAGAGGTAATGACGCATCAAAGTTAATCATAGCTTGCCATACTCAAGGTTTGGTTCATCTTACAATCCAATCTCTACGTTGGCCGCCCTTAACAAAGGGTTTGCTAATGTGCCCTAAATGACACAAGGTCCTTTAGGTTATCCTTACGGTTATCCTTACGGTCCTTCTAGGTTGACCTAACGAGATATGGTGTTTTTGGCTGTTCTCAAGATCTTGATAGACTACTCTCAACAATATGTGGTTGATCCTGCAGCTAAGGTTGACCTAACAAGACAACTAACAAGACAAGGTCTTTTTGAGTGCCCTTAAGATCTTGGTAGACTACCCTCAATAATACGAGGTCTTGCTAAGCTGCCCCTAACTTGTTAATTGTTCCTTTTTTCATTAATTTTAGCAATATGTTCTCTTTTAGGTTCACTTACTACTAACTCAACATAAGTTGTTTCTATGTTCTAGGTAACATCATAGTCAATCAATATTAATAGTCATATAAAATTGATAAGGAACAATTTACTAAAAATGAAGTTAGAAAGATACATATTATGGATTTATAAGTTGTGGAAGTTTTGGGGATTAGTTGTAGTTTTCTAAACTTTAAAAAATTTACTCCATTAAACTACAAGGGTTTATTCATAACGTTGGAAACCTAGGGGTAGTTTTGGTAATTGAATACACTGTTGGGGTTAAACTTTTTTTTTTTTTCAGATTTTGGGGTCAATAACTAATTTACCAAGTTAGACGGATTTATTATAGTTTGTGAAACTATACAGGTTAATCTATAGTTTCGTTAACTTTAGGGTAAGATATTTCGGGGTGGATGTTTATTATTATATTGTAACTAAAAGAGTTTCTTGTTCAATTGATCGATTCATTCAATTTTTCGGAACTAATTTTTAATTTTTTATTAGAAAATCCCCAAAAATATATTTTTAAGCAAATTAAAAGACTCTGAACATCCTCGTGATAGGCTGATAGCTACTACTATAATTTTTTAGCCAAAGTCGGGCTCCTCTTTCCTATGTCTGAAGAGTCAGTTTCCTACGGGGGCAGATGGCGTTTAAATGTGCAGCTTATCTTGAGAGATGCAACTATTTATCTACTACATCATTTACTACATTTTTTTAGAACTCATCCTGGCTCACAAAAAAATATAAAAAAATATTTATAAATTTTAGAATGATATTTTATGGGGTCTTGTAAACAATCAGCTCCAACGGATATAGGTAAGTATTATTTCTTGATTTGTAGATACGAAATTGTTTCACTGCACATTTTCATCTCTACGAATCAAAAAATAAAACTTATCGATATTTGTTGGAACTGATATTTTACAAAGCCTCATAATATATTATTTTAAAATTTATAAATATTTTTTTGTATTTTTTTAAAACCCAAAATGAATCCCTATAAAAAATATAATAGATGGTATAGTGATTAGATGTAATCTACCTAAACTTATACTTATTGTTTAATGAAGGCATTCAAGCGTCAGCATTTGTCGCTGTGTCCAACCAAATATCCTTACCGACAACGAACAAACAGTCGGAACGGAAACCGAGTTTTCAGGATTTGCAGATTTCCACCGACTCAAATGCCAAGGGGCACGTGAACTTGAAGAAGTTGGCTTCGTTGGTTTCAGGCTTTCAGCTACTGTATTGGAGGAGTATTTTACTATCAAAAGTGATACTCTGATTTGAAGGAGAGGGGTAATTTCTCTCGATTAATTTTCTTCGCGGGAGCTTTTTTTGAAGGAGAGAGAAATCTTGCTTCTGATCCGATGGGAATGAGACCAAAGATCTGTTTGGTGACTCCATAACAGAAGAGTCTTTCTGAGACGGTGGCTGGGGTTAGGGTTGCAAACGAGCCGAGCCGAGTTTTAGAGTGTTCGAGCTCGGCTCGCCAAAAATTTAGTTGGCTCGAGCTCGGCTCGAGCTCGTGACGAGCTGCAGAACTCAAGCTCGGCTCGTTCGGCTCGTTTATGAAACAAATATATATAAATATATATATAAATAAATATAAATATGTAAAAATATATATATATATATATATTTAAATATAAATATATATAATATAATTGAGCTCGCGAGCCAATTCGAGCTGAGTTTCGACTAGCTCGAGCTCGGCTCGTTTACGAAACGAGCACAGGACTCGAGCTCGAGCTCGTTCGTTTGTGTCTCGAACCGAGCCGAGTCGAACCGTTGTCGAGCCGAGCTCCGAGCCGCTCGCGAGCGGCTCGGATCGTTTGCACCCCTAGCTGGGGTGCCTCCATTGCCCATCACTTCTCTCGCACGGTATGTAACTATGACTGATAATAGTAATAGTAATTCCTATCCAGTCATCGGTGTGCTTACTTGCATTTTATCTAATCTATCTCTCCCTTTTGTAGGAGTGTAAATGAGCCGAACTTTATAGTATTTGAGCTCGGTTTGTTAGGCATTGAGCCGAGCCAGGCTAATTTACCTCTTTAAACGAGCCGAGTTCCGAATGAACCGAGCCTTAACAAGCACAAGCTAATTTACTTAACGAGCCGAGCCGATCTTTTGCGAGCCGAACTTTTGAGTGTTTGAGCTCAGCTTATTTACTAAATCAGCTTAAAACTTAGAGCACGAGCTTGGCTCGATTACTAAACGAGTCAAGCCGAGTTGAGCCTTAATGAGCTAAGCCACGAGTTGCTTGCAAGCAACTTGATTCGTTTGCCGCCCTACGCCCTTGGTCCGGCCAAGGTCATCCCTGCAATTCGCAAGAATGGCTAATCCCAAAAATCAGACCATGGTTAAATATGAGGGGACCAAACTCACAAACCAACTGAACTAACTTTAGAGCGTGATCATAGTTATTTTGGGTGTGACCAAGGGCTCATTTTTCTTCAAAAGTCAAACAGTAATTTTTTTTTCTCTATTAATTTTTTTTTCACATTTGTTAGTTTTGCGTTAAATTTTTGTGACTTATTGATTCGTCTCAGCGAGAGGAATCAGAAAATTAAATATTTTGATCAAAACTCAAAATTAAAAAAAAAAAACAAGAATAAGTAAAAAAAAGTTGTTTTTATTAAAAAAACGGGCGCTGCTATTCGCAGTCCTTTATTTTCTCCCATAACCCACTACATTTTGGTAAATGGTCGTTGAAAATCATACATAACATTTCGGTAAATAACTGTTGAAAACAAGATTATATATCGGTAATTACATATCGAAAATATGTTCAACTTTCGGTAAACAACTGCAGAACATACATTTTCAGTAAATAGCTGTTAACAAAAATTATTGTATTTTGGTAATTGGATGCTGAAAATATATCTTAATTTCGGTAATTAACTATCGAGTATAATTGAAAATTTTTAACAGGCTATGGAAGAAAATAAAAGGCTGCGAATAGCAGCGCCCTAAAAAAATTATGAGTTTCAATCAAATTTTTTTACTTTTTCGATTCTTTTCGTCGATACGAATTAATAAATCACAAATGTTTGACGCAAAACAAACAAACACATAAAAAAAATTCAAATAATGACAAAAAATAAGTCATCCTATTTTTCAATCCAAATCCATCCTAATTTGACTTCAAATGGGGTTTTTTTTTTTTTTTTGTTGGGTCTGATTGTATGAAATAATTTATGTAGGTGGATGTGGTGCTGAGAGGGTACAGCGGGTATAATACGAGAGGTGGATCCTGGCGGTGATGGACAGGGTGTTTCAGGTGGAGATGGACGAGGGGAGTAGCCATGTGCCGGAGGCGATGACGGTGTTCTTCGGCGCAAACGACGCATGTCTTCCAGATAGATGCGCTGCCTTCCAACACGTGCCTGTTGATGAATACAAGCACAACCTCCGCTCCATTGTCTCCTACCTCAAGGTTCTCTTTCTTCTGTCCCCGTACTACGTACTTTCTTTTTTCTGGTAACTTACACCAACCTCCCCTGAGTTTTCTCAGACAATTACACTACCACGCCTCTAACCTTTCGACTTAGTACATGAGCTTCCCTTGAATGCGAATAACTCATCTCAGTTAGAACCACCTTGTACATGAGCTTCCCTACGCAATTTTTTTCCACCGCTGTATTGGGGTGTAACGGTATCAGAAGGCTCAAAAACCATTACATATCCGCTAATACGACACGCAATGCCCGATTTTTAAAACCTTGATTGGATACTTTTGTCACGAAATCTCAATGCCGTGAGCCAAACGAGTTTTGATAAGTGGAGCTTTTGGGACCAGGGGTCGAACCTTGATTTTGATCTTTGGGTGGCAAGCAGGCATCCCATTCGCTCCTTACCTATCGTGTCGAGACCGCCTGCTCCCTTGATAAACACGAGTTCTTTGTTCACGAACTTTACAGCCAATTCCAAATAGTAATGAGGTTTTGTGGACCAACAAGTAACACAGACCACACAGTTTAGGTTTTAGCAGTGCCTCTTGCACACTAGTATGAGGTTTTGTGATATGATGTTCATCGATGTCTGGCCTTTCCACAACAATATGTTGTTGTTTCTGGCTTCTGCTATCACTTTACAAAATGGATTTGCCACACTGAGTTGATTCTGAGCTTCGAAATTGGTTTAGCATTAAGGTCGGTTCTGTGTTATGGAGAATGTATCGTTAGAAATTTTTGTATGTGTACATACATGTGTAAATATGCACCCCGCTTCAGCTAAGGTCGCCTTTAGACCTGAAAAATGCGGACATCAGCTCACAGCCGTTGGATCATGTTTTCAATCGTCCGGATCTATTGATGGTCAGATCCGGACCATTGAAAACATGATCCAACGGCTGTGAGCTGATGTCCGCATTTTCTAAAAACAAGGGCGACCTTATTAGAAGGGCCATATGTAAATATATATGTATGTAGAGGTAGAGAGAGGGAGGGATCGAGGGAGAGAATTCTTTCTAGTACTACACAACTAGAAACCATTAAGAGGCTGCTCGGCCGCGGGGTGCGCAAGGCACACTATTGTCCAAAGAAGAACAACACAGATAAAAGAGTGGAAACGGAGACAAAATATGAACATGTGACAAGACGATTCCTAAATATGGGGACAGGCAAAAATTATAGGAGCGCATTTTTATCAAACACGATTAATACAAATGTCTGTATCCGCCAACACCTAAAACTAATGCAAACCTGCACTAACTTGGCACAAAATGAAGACCAACTCTACTTCTACATAGTTAAGAGATGGCCCATATATACCAATCATGGGCAAAAGTGACAAGTTGTCATAATTTTGACGCGTGAATGAAAGAAATTTATATTATGAAGGGACAGCACATCGTGTCAGAGGGGTACATGTTTTACTTGAGACATGCACGTCCCAGTGTTTCCCAGAGGCGTTCCACGCATATTTTGTTATTCCTTATTGGACACGCCACTTTGGCATTTTCCATACCCATCCCAGGTGTCCCTGGCATGTCCGACACGGACACACCAACCTTTAAGGCGTGGTGTTACTTCATGACATAGTAGATGAATAAAGGCCAGGGTTGATATAAGATTTTGTGATGTTGCAGTTTTTTGCCTGGAAGCCCTGTGGTTCATATCAGTGGAAAATTGAGTGCTTGCTGGCCTTGTTGAAGTGCTCAACACTAGAAGAGATCCTCTCATAACATCTTCTGATTCTTTCTATTTGCTGGATTAGCTCTTTTCAGACATATCAAAGACTTCAACCTCTGTATGGTGCAATAAATGGCTCTTTTAGTGCTTGTAATATACAATGCCCGCAGTAAAATAACAATGTATTCTAGTATTGAACCCCTCCTAGGCGATTCATGCAAAGTTGTCGACGTGAAGTCTCCCTAAGCTAAGGGAACCACTTCTAGTCTTGCTACTTGCAACTTTATGTGTTTGCTTTTTCTTACGAGTCTCATTACTTATGCTTTTATCTGTATTGGGTTTCAGAAACGATGGCCTGCAACTCATGTTATTCTGATAACTCCTCCACCAATTGATGAAGATAGGCGCCTTCTGTGAAGTTCTTCTTTGCGCTCTTTATTTTCTCAGCTAGTTTTTTATAAGGTTTTAATTTGTCTTAATTTCAACTGTAGAAAAGAATGTATTTATTATATTAGTTCAATTTGGAATGAAACTGCCAGGTAAATAACCCGTATGTATCTTCTTAACAAATGCAGGCATCCTAATGTTGATAACCTGTTGGGGTTGCCGGAGAGGACGAATGAGGCTGCTGGTGCTTATGCCCATGCTTGTATTGCTGTTGCCGAAGACTGGAATTCCAGTGGTTGATCTGTGGAACAAAATGCTGGAGTTTCCTGACTGGAAAAAGGCATATTTAAGGTATCCCCTCCATTTCCTTGCATATCGAGGTGGTCTGGTATTTACTATTGTTTTTTCTTATTCACAAGTGCTCTTTTACTTTGCCACTAGTAACTTGATTTGAATCTTCCTGTCAAATCTGCCAATGAGCGGCAATTAGTGGTTCCATCTGGTGAGTTCATTTCGGCAACATGGAGTTGCAGTGCATAATGGTAGCTCTTCTTGTTTCATGGAATATGTGGTAAACATGAGTTGCCATGAAAAAATGGTTACATACGGACTACTCAAATACGTGAATTTTTACTGCCAACTTTGGTTGGTGTGTTCGGATTGTGTTTAGAAGATGCCTAGATAAATTGATTTAGCCTCGCAGAGTATTTTCTTAACAGGCCAATGCCAATTTCGAAGATAGTGGTTGTTAAATCTTCCTATGATTTAATTGTTTTGTACCAAAATCATACGATTCCCTCTAGATTTCCTTGAGGTGTTGGCAAAGGCTATCAGTGTATTGGTTTTCTGTAAAATCTACATGTTGGGAGAGTTAGAATGGGTATATCTGACATTTGGCAAGAGTTTATGAGAAAATCTCGGTTGAAGTTTATATTGTAAGTCCTTTTTGAGAAGTATAAATCATCCCTCACAAAAGGATTCCCGATTTTGAAAACACATAGGCCCCGGGTTTTGAAAAGGATTCTTGCCAAGATGACAGGTCGTGCAGTAGTTGCCTCTACATGACAATTGGAGCAAGGCCCATAGCTAGCCTTTGAATTTTAATGCAGTAGACATATCATTAAAAGATAGAATTCACGAAAGAGACTATAGTTTAATACCATCATAAACATTCGTTTACTAGTGTTCTTTGATGTATGACCATGTTAGCATGTGATGGTGATTTATGTTGATTTTTGAACTATTTTGGCGGCAGAGATGGTTTGCATCTCACTCAGAGTGGAAACAGGATTGTGTTTGAGGAAGTGATCAAGAAATTGAGGGATGCTGGTTTGAGTCTAGAAACTCTAGGGGTAGATCTTCCCCTCATAGCCATGATTGACCCTAACGACCCCCTCAAGGCTTTCCACAAGGGAGATCGACCCTAATGACCCCCTTGAGGCTTTCCGAAGGTGAAACTGTGCAGGATCTTTCGCCCTTTTGTGTATGCATTTGCTGTTGTCTCGGCTACAAAATCATGACTTCTGTTGTTTTAGTTTTTTATGTAGTTCCTTCGATTTTCCTGTTATCGTTGTCATCTCCTTGCAGTGAAATTGCTGTATTATGGTTGGAGTAGGTGAATGACTACGATAAAAATGACTACTTTAGACGAGATGCCTTTTGTCCTACCATATTTTTTTTCCCTGATTGTAAGTCTTGAAACGCTTTTATGCTACGTACTGATTTCCACACTACCTTTTTACCATTCACTCACTTTTTCTTATCTCTGTTCTTGTGAATTTTACATGTCACTGTTTCGTTGGCTCACTTTTTCACCCATCAAGGGGTGAAATCAATTCCCGTTTCTATTCTTCAAAGCGACGAAAGATGAAAATTAGAGAACACCGATAACAATAAGGTTTATTTTTTTCTTTATCGTAAGTTGTGCACTAGGAGCCCTCGGAAGTGTGTGGTGGGATGCAGAGTGGCCTGCAGCTAGGCGGTTTATGACCGATAACAATATGGTTTATTTTTCTATCAATCTGAATTTTCAAGCGAGTTGCATTTTCTTGGCGGTTTAAGAAATCAATTCGCATAGCCTCTCTAGTATTGTGTATTTCTTCCTGCAATGAGTTACTCTAATAGCATTATGTATCCCTTTTTTGGTATTTCGACAATTTCCAATTTTCCGACCTTGATTCTAGAGGAGGGGTTTCCCTGAGTTTGACTCTGCTCAGAAATTGCAAATTTATGTTTCAACACTTCCTCGCCTAAGCGAGGTTTGAACCCAAGACCTCCCAGTTGGAAGAGTCAAGAAAGTGTCATCTAGGTTAGAGCCCGTTGGCAATTTATGTTTCGATACAAAGAGTATCTGCAGTGAACTCATTAGGTCACTTGTTGATGTCAGATGTTAGAAGTGAGTGAATTACAATTCGCACTATTGAACTTAAAAAGAAACATCTAACATGCCCATGTTCTTGATAGATCAAAGCTATTTAGTACAAGGTCCTTGTCAAACAAACAGTGAAGTTGGATTAGGACAAGGGATAGTAATTTTGGTGGTGAGAGGGTCCAGTGCAAGAGATGGAGAAGAAACTGAGGATTGGAAGGCCAGTAGTCTCAACGAAGCCTAATGAGAGCAGTTTTATTGCAGTGGGAAATTAGAGCATTCGAAATAGCAGAAAACGACCAACAGCAACGGTTATTCTGTTTTTTATTGCAAGGAAAGACGTTGAGGATCGTGTCTAGGGCAATGTTGGAGGTTCTTGGTGATGCTGAGGGTCCGGGCCGGCCGGTGCGGCTCTATCCTTATCCACCATTTTCCTTCCACTAGTATACGTCGTCTCATTACTGAAATCGAACCCTAATTCCCGCAAAATGCGTCTGCTATCGATTATCTTTCGCACAGTCTGAATCCCACTGTGACTAGCGCCTCTCGAAATTATCAAATGGGAAAACAAAATGAACAGTAGCAATTTTGAAACTGTGATGGTGGTGGTGGTTTTCGGCATCTAATTTGACAAGGAAACTACCAAAAGGGGAAGCAACTAGTTTTGGCAATATTACGCTAGTTGAAGAAGCATATCAAGTACAATAGCCTTATTTATATAATCTGGACGCAAGTGCGCAAGTCTAACCCCAAGGAATTGGCCGAATGGTACCTGTGATTTACCTAATAGTTTGCTAGCTTCCACCTAATGTCTCAAGTTCGATTTTCCTTACGAGAACCACTTGGAATTACCTCACCCGGCCTCATGCTTACGTGTGAAACGACGGTGGAAGAAAGGGCTGTACAGATTAGTCTGAGTTACGCGCAAGCTGGTCTGAAACACGTTGCATTACCAAAAAAAAGAAAAGAAAAAAAGAGTGGCAAGTTTCCGAGAATACAGATCTTTGTAAAGTACATGTAGAAAGATTGATATAGATATACACACATGATAATGCTATGGCGCCTACAAGCTGACAAATTTTTTGATGTGGTATATATGTTGTCTCTCTATCTAAAGTGGATCTGCTTTTTTTGATGTAAATCCTATACCTTAATTACTAAATTGCAGTCTCTTTGATATTTGTCCCCACTTAAGCACCTAAGCCTGTGGTGCTCCTGTACGTCTAGTCATCTTATTATGCTAATTAGTAAAATATTATGTGTTGTCATAGTCGTAAACCATAGTGATAAAAAAAAAAAAAAATAGTCGTCAAACATAAAATATGATGGGAAATTTATAGGAATGGTCCTCTTAGTTTCACCCGTGTTTCATTTTCACCCTCCAAGTATTAATTACAACTCTTTTAACCTTTAAGTTTGGTTTTCGTACAAAGTTGGTCCAATTGATAACGTTTGTTAGCCAAACTAGAAGGAAAAAAATTATATTGAAGGCAGACGTCATCAATTGGACTAACTTGGTACGAACTGCAACGTCCAAATTGTCATCAATTTGATTTTTTCTGTCTAGTTTGGTTGACATATTGATTAGCACCCAAGATTGTATAATTTTGGGGCTTTAATCCTCTAATTTGTAGCTTTTATATGCATAAGTCGTCGTTTTTATTCGATAATGCACGTAAGGTATTTTTGTGTGTGTTTTAGGTAAAACGTGCTAATAAGACGGTTTTGAACGCCAAGGGATGTTCCGGGATTTAACCAAGTGTTCAAGTGCCCGATGGTACACGTTTCATTGTCACCGGATCCTAACGACATCATAAGAAGCCTCATAGGACGTTCGGTGGTCAAGATGGCGAGGAACATGCCAAAGTGTTTCAAGCGAGACATATGCATCGAGGATGGCCCTTGAGGGTATCCAAGAGACCAAGGCCACATGGCACACCTCCGTCAAGTCCCGTTGATCGAGTCTCGAAGTATTCGAAGGCCGTCGGGACATCACAAGAGCTAAAAGGCCAAGCTGCCATGTTTTGCAGTTTTGTAGACAATGGTACCGGTACCTCAAAAACATGGTACCGGTACCTTGGTGCTGAAATGGAAGACAGTTGGATTGGTACCAATACCTCATTTTTGAGGTACCGGTACCAATGCCCTTCGACCAACACCTTTTTACTGAATTTTTCAACCTTCCATATATGGAAAGTTTCTACTTTAGGCATGTTTTTGGGATATTTTGAGGGCCTTTTTGTCCATTGTAAGACTGATTTTATAAGCCATATAAATAGGCTTGTATGCCATTTATGGAAAAGAGGCCATTGGTAAGTTTTAGGCCTAAAGTTTCTTTCTTACTTTCTTAGGAACTCCATTGTTGTTCTTAAATTTTTCAAGTTATTTCCTATAAGAACTCAAGTAAGTTTAAGTGTTTTGATGTTTTCTCATGTGTTAATGTTGTAGTTATGGTATGGATCTTCTCATATATCAAGTTTATTTTCGTTTTTATCGGTTAATCATGTTTACCTTTCCAAGCATATTTTCTAATCTTTTTGCTATATGTGAGTAGTTGATTAGGCTTGGCACCGGGGTGATTAATGCTTCATGACTTAAGTTAATCTTGCTTTTCTCAATCTTAGAACTTGAGATTTGGTTTGTAAATGTGCGTGGTTCACCTTTTATGTAACAAAACTTGTCGATGTTAACCTCCGGTAACCAAGAGCAATTGTAGAGGCCTGACGCGATAGTTCATCGTGACATATATTGGGTCGCAATCATCCCTCCTTTCTTTTGGTTCTGGATATTAATTGCTTGCTAAATAGGAGTAGGGAAATATTTTCCCAAGAAGAGCATCTCGAACTATTTCAGGTCATTGTTGTCACTGCATTCGTGGTCCTAACCGTAATTCCCACCAATGACTGGCCTCTCCTTCCAGCTTGAAGCTAGCAAAAGCAATATCATCTCCATCCAGTATCAGATCACCCCTATTTGTCTCCAACGTTTTATGTGCTTGAGGAATGCAACCCTTGGCGGCCTTTGGATATAGCTTGCCTCAGAATGTTGGCAAAATTCACTATATGTATAAGCCAAACACTTGCAAGCCTGACTCCACTCTACCCCTGCTCCGTAACAATACGGAGATGGAAAAGAATACATACCTAAACTACTTTGCCAAGTGACATTATTATGCGACAAGGGCAATTGACTCAACGATTGTGCGGTTGTATTCAAGATACAACCAAAGGTAGGCTTCTGCTAGGCTTATGAAAAGTACTCCTTTCCATTATTATACGACAAGGACAATTAACTCAACGATTGTGTGGTTATATTCAAGATACAACCAAAGGTAGATTTATGAATAGTAAACCCCCCCCCAAATATTGTATGCAGTAGTTAGCGGGGAGTTAGTAGAGTCCACAATGAGTTTCAGAAGTTATCCATAATCCTGAATCTCAAATGCTCATGACAGGACTAGAACCCTGGCCTCTAACATGGGGAGAATCAGAAGATGTCAACTGAACTAGAGCCCATTGGCGAAAAGTACTCCTTTCGCCCCCATAATTTTTGTCTAGTTCAGAATTCCTTGTCATTTTCGAAAACGACTTCTTTCTTTCTTTATTTTATTTTTATCTCTTTTGATCCTTGTTTAAACTCGTCCAAGGCAGAATCTTTGATTCGGCCCTTTTCACGTGCGCATGAATGTCAATCTAGTCATGGAATTGCTATATCTTGTCACTTCTGATGAATGTGGATAAAAGAAGGTTTATTATTTTAGGATTAAATGCGCCGTATCTTGTAAAGTTCGCCTAAAACAACTTAGCTATTCAATACCCTTCTCCACAAAAAATTATTCAATTCTTCTGGTGCACCGCCACGTGCATAATGTCCGAGAGCCTTTTACCGCCATACATTACATGGGCCCTGCGATAAAGTGTACGGATCTTATGCAAATGTGAGGTGGTGCAGATTGACCTTTGACACCATGTGGCGGTGCTTGGCTGGCCCAGGGGCACTCAAGTCATTAGTACTCCCTCCTCTAACACTTTAAAATCCTAAACATTGTCAGTGTCAGTTTTCCTTGTAGATGCTGACAAATGCATCACCGCCGGCCCTCCCACCCCAACAAAGGGAATATAAAAAAGAAATAGAATCCTCCCCGCTTACTAAAGGATCATGTCTTTTGTGTGTGGGTCAATGCACGACCCACTTTGATGATTGAAATCATTATATTTTGGATTTTTAGATATCTTAGTAGTTTAATGAATGCATGTTTGGATATGCATCTCGTCGGCCGAGTCACTACTTATTGAAATGAATTATTGGATAGTGAGATGAATATGAAATCCATGAAGAACATGACATGACTATATAATATATAGTTCAAATTCCAAGGTCGACGTTTATTATATCAAGCTACAAAACTCTCCATTTGGGCTAAAAGCCTAAGCGAGTATTTAATAAAAGATGGAACTATTGATCCAGTTTGTCCATGATTTTTATGAAGGAATTACACTATGATCAATCTGATATAATATTGTTATGTCTATGATAAAATTCTTGTAGAAACTAACAAAAATAAAAATAAAAATACAAACTGTCTAAAGGATGAGTTCGGGACGAAAGTTCTTGACGGAACCAAATTAATTTTGCTCTATGTGAACATCGATCGAGTATATGTCAATTGAAACCTTTTTTTGTCAATCAACCTCCATAGAAAAGGTCCTGAAATAAAGGATGACTTCGGGATGAAAGTTCTTGACAGAACCAAATTTTGCTCAATTTGCACATCGAGTGTATGTCAATTGAAATCTTTGTTTGTCAATCAGCCTCCATAGAAAAGGTCCTGAAACACTTTTATACTAGTGTTTGCCCGTGCCTATGGCACTACTCACCCCGGCTCATGCTTACGGCACTACCCATCTTGATTGAAATTGAAATTACCCTTTGAATCTTGATAGTGGCTCAAAATATTATTTCAATTTTTAGGTAGCTATAAAATTTTTAGGTAGTTATAAATTGCTGGAAATTAACCTATTTTCTTGAATGGCGAAGAATTTTTTTATTGATATAAAAAAGAATTACCCCGTGACAATCATTTGCAACTCAGCACAGATTTGATAAGATAAAAAAGGAACAGTACAAAGCAAAAAAGGAAAATAATTTTCAGATCACAACCCCAAACAGAATGTGCATAAACTCAACTAAGAGATAGAAGAAAATAACTAACTTGAAGTATTGATCCAAAATGAGCCCCTGTCTGCTCGAAACGTGAAAATGCTGTAATAGAGATGTTTTGTATGTATCACATCCCAATGGCCCTTATTACAGAAAAAAATACTACTGAATATGGTCACCGCTTGAGCCTCTGGCCTTGTATGCCGCTCCCTTGTAGCTCAGTCCGAGTTCTTCAACAAAGCAACAATTTCATCCATGTAGCCCGGTCCGAGTTCGACATTCATCACTTATTCGACTTCAAAAGAAAAACGACCCCAATCTATAATTATTCAACTAAATGTAGCACAATCAAAAGTACACAAAACCCAGTCACATGCATTTTCACAAACACGTTGTAGGCATTCTGCTGGCACATCGAATTGGTGTCGAGCGGCAAGATGGGAGGCTACGCAGTCCGTAAGCAAAACTTTATTTTCCACCATATTATCATTCTCTGCCCACTACATACCCGACGGCCATGAACTCCCTCTCTGCAACTCCGCTGGAATCCACCAATTCCATCAATTGGGGAAATTCGAGCCGACTTAAGAACTTTAATACCTTCTCAAAAGCACTTTAATGCCACATTGAAAGAACATACCTTCTCAAAAGTAGAGAAGGAAGAGGGCCAAGAGGGTTTTTCGTGGTAGTGTTCCAATGGTCATGCACTACGGGCTCGCTGTGTCCGGTTGCGTTCCATTGCTAGGCAAGGCAGGGGGCCAGTGGGGTTGGCTAAGAAGGTGCGTTCGTGAGTCGGTGGAGTCCACTGATCGTTTGGCAGTTGTGTAATTTAGCTTAAAATTATGGGCTTTTTAATGAAATGAGGAGAATGCCTCTCAACCCTCAGATCAAATGAATCTTAACAATTCCAACAACTTGTTTCCTCATCCTTCTGTTTTATAATAGAGATAAAGATAGATAAACAACATCACTTGACCAGTTCTATAATATTCAATCGTTCGATGTGAACGAATATCCATATCATTCTCTCTTTAAATTTTCTGTGGCTGCATGCAGCCGTATATCATCTATGGATGGAAAGGAATAGGAGCTGTTTCAAGCGTGTTTGTCTCGGTTATTTCTCGAGCTGCTTCTGATCTTAGAATCTTAATTTCCTCATGGAAAATGAAGCGGTCAGATGAGAATAGGTTACTCTGTAACCATTTGGGGATTCTGCATAAAATCTTTATTGTTAGGTCTTAAGCTTGTGCCTTGTTTTGATGTATTTGGTTGGTTCTTTGCGCCTTTGTATTCCTGTCTAGTTGTAGTCAACTTATTTAGATAGGATTTGCTGTGTATGGCTTTGTTTCGGGGTATGTCCCCTTGTGATCCTGTTATTGGTTTCTTAATAAAATCTTAAGCTATCCAAAAAAAAATCTCTATCATTTTTTTTTTTACAAAAAGAAACCCTATAGTAAAACACCAAGGAGCATAAACAAAGAAGACAAGCTCAACCAAAAGGAGTGTCATACAATGAAAACAAACTTAATCTATCACTACAGATCACCTCACAATTTTTTTAAAAACAGCAAAAGAAAACACCCAACGCCTGTTGGTAAGGAACCAACAAACAGTACCCTAACACCTGAAAAAAAAACCCAAGCCCAAACACCACACCCAACTGAAAACAAAAAAACAAAACCCTAAGCCTATTCACTTACACCAACATACAGCCCGAGACCAAAACCCACCACCGCTGAAGTACCATGCATATATAATTAAGTGCAATTGGTGCTCTTATGTATATTAATTGCAAAATACATGCACTTGGCTTGATATTGTAGTGGTCTCTGTCAAATCATTGCCATGCAAGATACAGTTTGGCTCCAACTCTAAGACATCATAATTGAATCCTATACATTTTGTACTGTTATTCTCGAGGAATGTCGACTATCGTGGACTTATCTTCTCATCAAATAGATCATGAAAGTCTCTCACACTTAACCAGTTACGTACGCTGATGCCGGCTATTTGTTTGATCAGCTAGCATATATAAAGCCCACTCACAAACATGATACTTATTTATTTACTTATTGTGAAACTGCAGTATCATAATACATAAGTATCATAACATTCTATGAAACAAACATTAAGTAGCCGTCACTTCTTCTAATCACTGTCAAATTCCCATCTTTACATAGAAGACTATTATTTTGGGATAGATGGTGTATATGAGAATAATGTTGCATGCATAAGGCAAATCAAGAGATCAGGTTAAATCATTTGCATGCGAATGAATTAAGCGCGTTTTCACCAAAATTCCTCTTGAAGTCTTGAAGAGTGGATATTAATGTCCAACAGAGACGTTCAAGTAATATCAACGTCGCAAATTTGTTCACCGAAGCATTACCAACTGCAACATTCAAGAAATTGATTCATAATATCGACACTTTGTTATCTAAAAAATTTGTCATCCAACGTGGATGACTTAAAGAAACTACGTACTACGTATATCGTACATTTTTTTTCCCCTTCATACTTGTTATCCAGCACGGGTGGCTTAAAGAAAATACATATATTGTACATTTCTTTCCCCCTTCATCTAAGATTCATGGTAAAGGAGAGGCAATGTGAAGACAATAGTCACTCTTTTTCATTTGTCACATGTTCTTCTCTCACTGAATTTTGCTTGGCCAAAATTTTAATCAGGCATATTTTTAGTTTGGTCATCCAAGAAAAAGTGTTGTAATCAAGATCGGATGACCACTTGGCTAACAAGCCTCGTGGTTGGAATAGTTGCTCATCTGTGGATCCTTTGTCTCTCTTGGTATAAGTACAAAACTTTAGCTTAATCTCGACGTATGGGTAACAAAGGAAAAAATAAAAAAAAAAAAAAAAAAGCGAGAAAAAGAAAATTTATGCTAGAAAATAAAAATAAGAGAAAGTGAAGTAAAATAAAAGAAAGCCAAAAGAAATTTATTTACTTTTACGTGTTTGATTGAAAAGAAAGTTTTGAGGGAATCTTGTAATAATTTTTTTTATTGTTACTAACTTACCCTTAATATACTACTCCATATGATTCATGGTAGAAAAGGAAAAATATTATAGGCATAATGGTAAGTGTTATAATTAAGAAGTGATAGCTTTCACAAGAAAATAAAATATTCTTGTGTTCTTAGCAAGAAAGTAAAAGCTATGAAACCATGTTATAAGTTGTACTTTCTCACACTTTCTACCATTTTCATGTTAATCAAACACTAGAAAAGTATTTTTTTTCCCCTTATCTTTTTTTCGTTTTCTATTATTTTCACTCTTACAAACAGATCCAAAGAGAATTTGATCATTTTGAAAGATTTGATGGCTCTTGAAGAACAATTTTCCATCTATAAGGCATTTAATATTTTGTTTACTTCTCTTACAAAGTTCTTTTTCATTTAGATAGTTTCATAACACTTAAAAGTGTACTTGGTATAGTGTACGTACGTATGTCATATTGCTCTTTTTATATACCATGCGTATGGTATGTCTCCGTCCTAACACACAGAGAGAGAGAGAGAGAGAGAGAGAGAGAGAGAGAGAGAGAGAGAGAGAGAGAGAGAGAGAGAGAGAGAGAGAGCAATGCACATGCATTGACTGCAAACTATAAAGGCCTAAGTTAATTAGGATCATGGGCTTGATAATATTCATGATATATGACTGGATACAAGTCAATAATGAGTACTCCAATTGCCTAAACGTGGTGATGTTGATCAGGTCCAGCTGGTACGGTCCGTTCAAGCTGATTTTTAGGGCCTGTCGGGATTTTCAACTTTGACATCCTAGCCAATTATTCTCTCAAATTTCAAGTACCCTACTAAGAGCAAGTGATGATCTATAGAGAGAATTCTGGTGTTGTATATATACAGAGGATCGGAAGTGGCATTGCAAAGTTAATTAATTTGTAATTATATTCCAACTTGCTGATAATTTATTTATTTATTTTATTCCAACTCAGTTACAAAGAAATGTGCATGAATTTAATAACAACATAATTGTCCTTGTAATTTTCTTATTGTCTCAATTTGATACCTTCACTTTCAATTGGCTCAATTTTAACCTTTAAACTTATATACATGTCAATTTAGCCCAATAAATAACGGTGGTAATTACTTTCGTATGAAAGGAAGCCTATGTGCAAGTTTTAGGGGCAAAATTGTCAATTCAAATTTTTTTCTCATCAAGGACCACCTTAGAGCATCTCCAACCAATCTCTAAAATACAAAAATAGAGAATGGATATGACATATTGAGAATTTTTTTTATAATTTATCTAATCTTTTTTCACTTTATGAGAGGATATTGGAGGGACCTAACGTCATTTTTAAAGATTTGGTCTCCAAATTTACTTTTAGGTCTCCAAAAATAGAGACCATACTCCAATTTTGGAGACCAAATCTCTAAAACATACTATGGATTCCTCCAAGATTCTCTCATAAAGTGCAAAAAGAGAGAATAAATTACAAAATCTCCCCTCAATGTGCCATATCCATTCTCTATTTTTGTGTTTTAGAAGATGGATTGGAGATGCTCTTAGTCTCTTCTTCATTATTCTCTTTTTTCCCCTCCTGTTGCTCTTCCACCACCATAGTTATGTATAGTATTCCCACAACAAGACCAATACCATTGAATCACAGATAGGGATATAAGTGACAAGTTTTTTTGCAATTATATATGTTAGGTGTGTGTTTACCTTAATGCATGGTCATGTGATGCCTTTAATTTTTACTTGGAGAAGATTTGTATTCAACCCTTAAAGAAATAAGCAACAAGACAATGATTTGAAGGGAAAAAGCCATAACAAATAAGAACCCACAATTTTCCTATTTAATGAGGTAACTCAATAAAATAATGAAAGTATCTAAATGCCCATCTACAAGGATCAAAGGAGGAACACAAGTACAGTTTCTCTCCGTTGAAAAACTAATTACTAATGTTATCCATGGCACTAGAATGACACAAATCTAAAACTTGAAGGTCAATATCAAGCCAATTTGGAAATGAAGGGACGAAATTGAGATAGAAAGCAAACTAAAGAGTATTTTTGCAATTGATCTAAACCTTATGCTTTATATATGTTAGACTTTTCCGACATCGCTCATTTAAGTCACCTAAGCTTGGTTAATATAAGAAATCTAACAATATACTAGGATAGGATTTTGGACAACACTCCACAGTGAACTAAATCGGAGGAGTTGATGACACGTCTGAACTCTCTCTCTCTCTCTCACACACACACACAAAATCCTAGTCACCAATATCTTTTCTCTCCCTCTCCCTCTCCCTCTCCCTCTCCCTTAGGGTTTCACACCCTTGTAGGGCTGTTGAAAGGGAAGACCTTAATTATACTTTTCTCTTTGTTGTGTTTTTCTCCCGCCTCTTCAGGCAACGAGTTGATTAGTGAGATTTTTCTTGAGAGTTTAGTTTTGTCTTTGAACCAATATTTATCTACAAATCAGGAATTCTTTTAGAGACGATGTTGATCCACAATGATATCCGTGTCAATAGTGCTCTTACCCTATATGATATTTTTTGGGGGGGCAACTCATTGAGGTTTGTCAGATCTATAGGGTTTTTGGAAGTTCCTTGATGCGTTCCTACTTGGTTGGATCTCATCTGATCGTTTGGACATTTGTTGTCTTTTATCTTTAACCAGTCAGTGTTACTTCATGACATAGTAGATGAATAAAGGCCAGGCTTGATAAGATTTTGTGATGTTGCAGTTTTTTGCTTGGAAGCCCTGTGGTTCATATCAGTGGAAAATTGAGTGCTTGCTGGCCTTGTTGAAGTGCTCAACACTAGAAGAGATCCTCTCATAAAATCTTCTGATTCTTTCTATTTGCTGGATTAGGTCTTTTCAGACATATCAAAGACTTCAACCTCTGTATCGTTATGGTGCAATTATTGGCTCCTTTAGTGCTTGTAATATACAATGCCCGCAGTAAAATAACAAAGTATTCTAGTATCGAATTCCTCCTAGGCGATTCATGCAAAGTTGTCGACGTGAAGTCTCCCTAAGCTAAGGGAACCACTTCTAGTCTTGCTACCTGCAACTTTATGTGTTTGTTTTTCTTACGAGTCTCATTACTTATGCTTTTATCTGTATTGGGTTTCGGAAACGATGGGCTGCAACCCATGTTATTCTGATAACCCCTCCACCAATTGATGAAGATAGGCACCTTCTGTAAAGTTCTTCTTTGCGCTCTTTATTTTCTCATCTAGTTTTTTATAAGGTTATAATTTATCTTAATTTCAACTGTAGAAAAGGATGTATTTATTATATTAGTTCAATTTGGAATGAAACTGCCAGGTAAATAACCCTTATGTTTCTTCTTAACAAATGCAGGCATCCTAATGTTGAGAACCTGTTGGGGTTGCCAGAGAGGACGAATGAGGCTGCTGGTGCTTATGCCCGTGCATGTATTGCTGTCGCTGAAGACTGTGGAATTCCGGTGGTTGATCTGTGGAACAAAATGGTGGACTTTCCTGACTGGAAAAAGGCATATTCCCTCCATTTCCTTGCATATCGAGTGCTCTTTTACTTTGCCACTAGTAACTTGATTTGAATCTTTCTGTCAAATCTGCCAATCAGTGGCAATTAGTGGTCCCGTCCGGTGAGTTCATTTCGGCAACATGGAGTTGCAGTGCATAATGGTAGCTCTTCTTGTTTCATGGAATATGTGGTAAACATGAGTTACCATGAAAAAATGGTTATATACGGACTATTCAAATATGTGAATTTTTATTGCCAACTTTGGTTGGTGCATTCAGATTGTGTTTAGAAGATATCTGGATAAATTGATTTAGCCTCGCAGAGTATTTTCTTAACAGGCCAATGCCAATTTTGCAGATGGTGGTTGTTAAATCTTCCTACGATATTGTTTTGTTCCAAAATCATACGATTCCCTCTAGGTTTTCTAGAGGTGTTGGCAAAGGCTATCACCGTGTATTGGTTCTCTATAAAATCAACATGTTGGGAGAGTTAGAACGGGTATATCTGACATTTGGCAAGAGTTTATGAGAAAATCTTGGTTGGATTTTATATTGCAAGTCCTTTTTGAAAAGTATAAATCATCCCTCGCAAAAAGATTCCCGATTTTGAAAACAGATAGGCCCCGGGTTTTGAAAAGGATTCTTGCCAAGATGACAGGTCGTGCAGTAGTTGCCTCTACATGACAATTGGGGCAAGGCCCATAGCTAGGCTTTGAATTTTAATGCAGTAGACATATCATTAAAAGATAGAATTCACGAAAGAGACTATAGTTTAATACCATCATAAACATTCCTTTACTAGTGTTCTTTGATGTATGACCATATTAGCATGTGATGATTTTTGAACTATTTTGGCGGCAGAGATGGTTTGCATCTCTCTCAGAGCGGAAACAGGATTGTGTTCGAGGAAGTGATCAAGAAATTGAGGGATGCTGGTTTGAGTCTAGAAACTCTAAAGGTAGATCTTCCCCTCATAGCGGCGATTGACCCTAACAGCCCCCTCAAGGCTTTCCACAAGGGAGATTGACCCTAATGACCCCCTTAAGGCTTTCCGAAGGTGAAACCGTGTACGATCTTTCGCCCTTTTGTGTTTGCATTTGCTGTTGTCTCGGCTACAAAATCATGACTTTTGTTGTTCTAGTTTTTTATGCAGTTCCTTAGATTTTCCAGTTTCTGTATTCATCTCCTTGCGGTGAAATGCCTGTATTATGGTGAAGTTGGTAAATGACTACGATAAAATGACAGTACTTTAGACGAGATGCCTTTTGTCCTACCATATTGGTTTTTACCCCCGATTGTACTTCTTGGAATGCTTTTATGCTACGTACTGATTTTCGCACTACCCTTTGTACCATTCACTCACTCTCTTTTTTTTTTTTTGTCTCTGTTCTCGTGAATTTAACATGTCATTGTTTTGTTGGCTCACTTTTTCACCTATGAAGGGGTGATGTAGTAAACTTACGTAAATAAACATAAAAAAGGGTTGTGGAAGGTTAAAAAATGGAGTGGGAAATCAATTCCAGTTTCTATTGTTCAAAACGACGAAAAAATGAAAATTGGATAACACCGATGACAATAAGGTTTGTCTCTCTCTTTTTTGCAAGTTGTGCACTAGAAGCCCTCGGAAGTGTGTGGTTGGATGCAGAGTGGTCTGCAGCTAGGCGGTTTAAGACCGATAACAATAAGGTTTATTTTTCTATCTATCTGAATTTTCAAACGAGTTGCATTTTCTTGGCGGTTTAAGAAATCAATTCGCAATAGCCTCTCTAGTAGTATTATGTATTCCTTCCTGCAATGAGTTACTTTGATAGTATTATGTATCCCTTTTTGGTATTTTGACAATTTCCTTTTTTTCGACCTTGATTCTAGAGGAGGGGTTTCCCTGAGTTTGACTCTGCTCAGAAATTGCAAATTTTACGTTTCAATGCTACCACGCCTAAAGCGAGGTTTGAACTCAAGACCTCCCAGTTGGGAGAGCCAAGGAAGTATCATCTGGGCTAGAGCCCATTGGCAATTTATGTTTCGATACGTTCCAAAGATTATCTGTAGCGAACTCATTAGGTCACTTGTTGATGTCAGATGTTATATGTGAGTGAGTGACAATTCGCACTATTGAACTTGAAAAGAAACATCTAACATGACCATTTTCTTGATAGATCAGAGCTATCTAGTACAAGGTTCTTGTCAAACAAACAGTAAAGTTGGATTAGGACATGGAAGTAGTAATTTAATTTGGTGGTGAAAGTGTCCAGGGCAAGAAATGGAGAAAAAACTGAGGATTGGAAGGCCAGACAGTCTCAACAAAGCCTAATGAGAGCAGTTTTTTTGCAGTGGCAAATTAGAGCATTCGAAATAGCAGAAAACGACCAACAGCAACGGTTATTCTGTTTTTTGTTGCAAGGAAAGACGTTGAGGATCGTGTCTAGGACGATGTTGGAGGTTTTTGGTGATGCGGAGGGTCCGGGCCGGCCGGTGCGGCTCTCTCCTTATCCACCATTTTCCTTCTACTAGTATACGTCGTCTCATCACCGAAATCGAACCCTAATTCTCGCAAAATGCGTTTGCTATCAATTATCTTTCGTGCAGTCTGAATCCCACTGTGACTAGCGCCTCTCGAAATTATCAAATGGGAAAACAAAATGAACAGGAGCAATTTTGAAACTGTGATGGTGGTGGGTTTCGGCATCTAATTTGACAAGGAAACTACCAAAAGGGGAAGCAACTAGTTTTGGCAATATTACGCTAATTGAAGAAGCATATCAAGTAGAATAGCCCTATTTATATAATCTGGACGCAAGTGCGCAAGTCTAACCTCAAGGGATTGGCCGAATGGTATCTATGATTTAATAGTTCGCTAGTTCCCACCTAATGTCTCAACTTCGATTCTCTTTACGAGAATCTTTTGGAACCATCTCACCCGGCCTCATGTGTAAGCGTGTGTAACGACTGTGGAAGAAAGGGCTGTACAGATTAGTTTGAGGTACGCACAAGCTGGTCTGAAACACGCTGCATTACCCAAAACCAAAAAAAAAAAAAATAAGAGTGGGCAAGTCTCCAAGAATACAGATCTTTGTAAAGTACAAGTAGAAAGATTGATATAGATATACACACATGATAATGCTATGGCGCCTACAAGCTGACAAAATTTTTGATATGGTATATACGTTGTCTCTCCATCTAAAGTGGATCTGCCTTTTTTGATGTAAATCCTATACCTTAATTACTAAATTGCAGTCTCTTTGATATTTGTCCCCACTTAAGCACCTAAGCCTGTGGTGCTCCTGTACGTCTAGTCATCTTATTATGCTAATTAGTAAAATATTATGTGGCGGCATAGTCGTAAAACATAGTGATAACATAAAAAAATAAAAAAAAATAGTCGTATAACATAAAATAAGATGGGAAATTTATAGGAATGGTACTCTTAGTTTCACCAGAGTCTCATTTTCATCCTCAAAATATTAATTGCAACTCTTTTGACCTTTAAGTTTAGTGTTTCGTACAAAGTTAGTCAAATTGATAACGTTTGTTAGCCAAACTGGACGGAAAAAAATTAGATTGAGGGCAGACATCATCAATTGGACCAGTTTGATAGGAATTGCAATGTCCAAACTGCCATCAATCTGATTTTTTCTGTCCAGTTTGACTGACAGAAGTTATCATTTGGGCCAATTTGGTACAAAAACCAAACTTAAAGGTCAAAAGAATTGCAATTGATACTTGAAGGACGAAAATGTGACTCAGATGAAACTAAAAGGACCAATTATGTAAATTTCCCAAATTTGATCATAGTATTAATACCTGTGTTATTACTATTGACACCGTCATGTATCAATTGATATCGAACCATGTATATTTATACATCAATGAACATCGATATTGACATTCTGGAATTTTGGTTTGTAATTATAGGAGCGGGGACTAGTAACGCAACCCTCACTCTCATTGCTCGTGCTCTGTATTTACACACATCGTATATATAACGACGAGTAGACCGTCCTCTTATTCTTTTGCTGCCTTTGTGGTTGCAACTGAAACAGTGGAGGAAGGAACTACTGAAGTGGTATCTATTTGTAGGAGCGCGTATGAGCCCCCATGTAGGACGTAGTAGGCTGCGCATCCTTGCGAAAACTAAAAGAAATTTCAATTTTTGAGGTGCGAATGTCAATGGATCCCGACTGCTGAGTTTACTTTCCTTTGTTGTTTCCATACTTTTCGAGACTCCGTTAACACCCTCTCATTGATCAATATTGAGCCAGAGTACGCTCTTAGAATCCTCACCAAGAGCAATTGTAGAGGCCTGGCGTGACAGTTCATCGTGACATATATTGGGTCGCAATCATCCCTCCTTTCTTCTGGTTCTGGATATTAATTGCCTGCTACATAGGAGTAGGGAAATATTTTCCAAGAAGAGCTTCTCGAACTATTTCAGGTCATTGTCGTCACTGCATTCGTGGTCCTAACCGTAATTCCCACCGATGACTGGACTCTCCTTCTAGCTTGAAGCTAGCAAAAGCAATATCATCTCCATCCAGTATCAGATCACCCCTATTTGTCTCCAACATTTTATGTACTTGATGAATGCAACCCTTCGCGGCCTTTGGCTATAGCTTGCCTCAGAATGTTGCGGATACTTGGAAAAAGGGTCGATCCCATGGTGGAGGCCCGATAGCACTTCTCCTCTAGACAATCATAAGTTAAGTCCGAAGTAAGTAGAACTCTCGTGAGACAAAAGGTAAACAAATTCATCACCAACATGTTTTACTCTGGCGATCGAAATTAGAATTGTTGTAAGAGAGAAGGAAAAGTGTATAGGGTGTTAACTAACCCTAACACATAAAGAGCTTTATTTATATTATGTTGAGACCCATTACATAACATGACTACCCGATGTGGGACTAAACTATTCTAACACTCCCTCTCAAGCTGGAGAATAAATATCACAAAGTCCCAACTTGTTACATAACAACTCTAAACGTGGTTTGAACAATGATTTGGTGAAGATATCAGCCAACTGAGCTCCAGTAGACACAAACGGAGTAGCTAACACACCACTGTCAATCTTCTCGCGAACAATGTGACAATCTACCTCAATATGCTTGGTTCTCTCATGAAACACCGAATTCGAGGCAATATGTTTCGCCGCCTGATTGTCACAGTACATAGGAATGGGCAATTTGACCCGAAATCCCAGCTCCTCAAGAAATGATCTCCGCCAAACAACCTCACATGTAGTATGAGCCATAGCACAATATTCTGCTTCCGCACTGGACCTTGCAACCACAGTCTGCTTCTTACTTTTCCAAGTAACTAGGTTGCCACCAATAAAAGTACAGTAACCAGTTGTTGAAGGTCTATCAGAAGGTGACCCTGCCCAATCTGCATCAGTAAATGCCTTAACACGCAGATGACCATTGGAACGGTAAAATAAGCCACGTCCAGGATGAGACTTAAGATACTTCACAATGCAAATACAAGCTTCCCAATGTGGAAGACGAGGAGCAGACATGAATTGACTCACCACACTAACAGCAAACGAGATATCAGGACGACTATTGGTAAGATAATTCAACTTACCAACCAAGCGACGATATTGGTCCGGATGAGGAAACTCCTCCCCCTGATCAACGCAAAGCTTGACATTAGGATCCATCGGAGTCTCCACAGGTTTGGCTCCCAACAAACATGTCTCTTCTAGAATATCCAACACATATTTTCTCTGGGACAAACTGATACCATCCTTAGACCTTGCTACCTCAATACCCAAGAAATACCGTAGCTTACCCAAGTCTTTAGTGTGAAATTGACTATGTAAGAACTGTTTTAGCTCTTCGATCCCTTTCTGATCATCTCCAGTAATAATAATGTCATCAACATAGAAATGAGCAATACTTTTCCCCGAGCTGACATAAGGGAAAATACAGAATGATCTGAGTGACTTCGACGCATGCCAAACCTCAAAATAGCCTCACTAAACTTGCCAAACCATGCTCTAGGGGATTGCTTAAGTCCATAAAGTGCCTTGCAAAGACGACATACCTTATAATGCTTCCCTTGAGCAACAAACCCAGACGGTTGCTCCATATAAACTTCCTCTTGGAGATCGCCATGGAGAAATGCGTTTTTGACATCAAGCTGAAACAATGGCCAACCAAGATTGGCGGCAAGAGAAATAAGAATCCGCACAGAGCAAAGCTTGGCAATAGGAGAGAACGTATCGGAATAATCAACACCATAAGTCTGGGTGTAGCCTTTAGCAACCAGGCGAGCTTTGTGACGCTCAACAGTGCCATCAGGGAGATACTTGACAATATAAACTCAACGACAGCCAACAGTAGATTTTCAAGCTGGAAGAGTAACCAACTCTCATGTGCCATTAGTATGAAGAGCAGACATTTCATCCACCATAGCTATCCGCCACTCAGACCTGGATATTGCCTTCTGAACATTTTTAGGAACATAAACAGAGGAAACAGTAGTAGTGAAAGCACGAAGGGATGGAGAGAGATGAGCATAAGAGATAAATCGAGAAATAGGATGAAAAGTGCCCGAGATATTAGTATAACCATATTTTACCGGGGGGACGACGATTCTCACGAGTCGGATAACAAGGGCCAGGTGGATCCGGCGACGGGGGAGAAGACAGAGGCATGGGCACGGAGATTTCGGCAAACTGGAGTGGATTAGGAGGCGGAGGCAGAGACGATGCTGGTGCCGAAAAACGACGAATATATACCTGCAAAGGGTTGGGTGAAACAGTGCCAGTAGGAACAGACATAGGTAATACAGACTCAAGGGGAAGAAGGTCGGTAGTAGTAACAGGATCCGAGTAATATGGCAACGACTCCTTAAACGTGACATCAGCACAGACAAAGTGATGACGTAAAGAATGAGAGTAACAACGATATCCTTTTTGGGTGTGTGAGTATCCCAGAAAGATACACTTAAGAGACCGAGGATCAAGTTTACTCCTATCAGGGTCAAAAGCGTGAACATAACAGGTACACCCGAAAACTCGAGGAGGGAGAGAGTGGAGAGGCTGACCAGGAAATAACACCGTATGGGGAACCTGACCACCTAAGACCGTAGAAGGCATACGGTTAATTAGGTAACATGCAGTGAGAATGGCGTCATTCCAATAGGACTTAGGAACCTGCATTTGAAATAATAGAGCACGCATAACCTCAGATAAGTGCCTAATTTTGCGCTCAGCAACTCCATTTTGTTGTGGGGTCCGAGAGCACGACGATTGGTGGACAATGCCATGATCAGCGAAAAGCTGAGAAAGTAGATGGTGAAAATATTTGCGGGCATTATCTGAACGAAATATCTTAACAGAAGTATCAAATTGAGTTTTGACTTCCATGTAAAAAGTTTGAAAAACGGATTTCAATTCAGATCACTCTTTCATTAAATAAAGATATGTGATACGAGAAAAATCATCCACAAAAATAATGTAATACTGAAAACTAGAAACACTGGGCATATGAATAGGCCCCCAAATGTCTGAATGAACTAACTGAAAAGGACGTGGCGCGCGACGCTCAACCTTAGGTAAAAAAGTGACTCTACGGTGTTTACTAAACTCACAAACTTCACAAACCAACTTATTAATGGAACGACAGGAGGGCACAAGGTGCTTCAGACTCTGAAGAGAGGGATGACCAAGACGACAGTGCTGTTGGTAGGGAGATTCTGATGTCTGAAGAGCTGCAGGCTGAGGATCAGTCAGGTAATATAGGCCACCTCGCTCAGTGCCCCCACCAATCTTCTTCCCCGTCTTGAGATCCTGAAAAACACAGCCATGAGGAAGAAATGTGACGGAATAGTTTAAAGATTTTGTAAGGCGGCTCACAAACATAAGATTAAACGGTAAACGAGGAACATGTAAAATAGATGACAAAGTAATAGAGGAAGTGACAGAGACGGAACCAAAACTAGAAACAGCCGTGGTAGAGCCATCAGCTAAGGTAACATTAGATGGTCTACCAACGGGTTATCGATCAAAGAAAATAGATGTACCAGTCATATGATCAGTGGCACCTGAGTTAATAACCCAGGGAGAGGAAGAAGATGAGGCAACATAAGAAACAGATGTATCGGTCTGAGCGAGCGTAGCAGTAGAAGATCCTATCGCATCCTGAAATGACAAAAAACGCTGGTACTCCTCAACTGGAATAGCCACACTATCGACAGAAGATTGAGTAAACTGTCCAGTATCTTGAGAGCTAGCAGCCTGATGAGCCTGGGGAAAATCATGAAGATTGTAACAGAACTCTGCCGTATGATTTGTTCCCCAACTATGAGTATAAAATCTAGAATCACGATCGCGACCACGGCCACCTCCTCTTGATGTGCGACCTCCACGAGTATCAAAAACAGAATCACGGCCACCAAAGCCGCGACCAAAACCACGGCCTCCACGACCTCCAAAGTCAGGACCATGACCACCAAACCCAGATTCACAACTGCCAAAGCCATGACCGCTCACCCCATAGTTGCGATCACGACCACTAAACCCAGACTCATGGCCGCGTCCACGACCATAGCTAACAGAGAAAACAGAGCCGTCAGAAATAGTAGAACTCATAGCAGAATGGCCAGAAGTCGGAGTAGAAATAGACGACGACTGTCGGAGACGATTGAATACCTCGCTAAGAGAAGGTAAGTCATGACTCCCCAAAATCTGATTATCCATAGGACCAAAATCAAATGATGCACCAGATAAGAAACGAGTAACCCGCATGCGATCACGTTGGCGCCGCATAACCTGAATATCAATAGATAGTGGCTCACAGATATCTAATTCATTGCAAATGCGCCGAAACTTGGCATAATAATCTTCAAAAGAATCAGCACCTTGAGATATATCAAAGAAAGACCGATGAAGGTCATATGTGCGATGGAGATTGTCGATACCTGAATATAATTCTTTTGCTTGGGTCCACACCTCTTTAGCGGTATCACAGAACATTAGCGTACTGACAACCTGTTCCGTCATACTATTCCGTAACTCTGAACGAACATGAGCATCAACAGCTTTCCATGCCCTATATGTGGGTCCATCAGGAGGTTCATCAGTCAAATAGGAGTCCTTAAACTGACCCATATAATACACCTTAACAGCTTTAGCCCAAAGAACATAATTGCCCCCATTTAATGGTGTTGAGGTAATAGGGCGTCTTTCGCGAGACCAAGAACCACTCGATGAGCTACCAACGAAAGTAGAACCAGAGCTAGAAACAGTACCAGACTCAAGATCCTTCTTCTGCTCAGACATTTTACCGATCAACGGAGAGGCAACAACCAATAACTAGTAAATAACCAGTACGCAACCAAATCAATACCAACCAAGCGGAATATCAGTAACTACTAATCAACAACATCAATTAATATACTAACACCGTCACCAAACTGCATCGGTACCCAATATCAGCAACTCCAACATAACAGATCTGTCACAACTAATAACTGCAGACTCTGTGAATCAAAGCGAACAACAACTGAACCCAATTGCATGAACATCAACAAATAACATCCAGAAGACGATAACGCATGAAAAGGTTAGCAAATAAGTAGTCAAAGATACAATACCAGAGGCAGAACAGCAAGGCGATGGACAGCGCGATGAACAGTAACGTCGATGAACAGTAACGTCATGAATAGTAATCGGTGAACAGTATGTCGTGAACATTAATCTGTGAACAGTACGGCATGAACCGTAATCGGTGAACAGTAACGTCTTGAATAGTAATCGGTGAACAGTACGCCGTGAACAGTAATCGGTTAGGGTTAAAGTTAAGGCGGAGGCTAGGATTAGGATTTTAGGGATTATGTACAGAGGCTAGGGTTTAGGCTGGGGTTGTGGTGGTTTAAGATTGAAGTAAAGAACCCGCTCTGATATCATGTTGTAAGAGAGAAGGAAAAGTGTATAGGGTGTTAACTAACCCTAACACATAAAGAGCTTTATTTATATTATGTTGAGACCCATTACATAACATGACTACTCGATGTGGGACTAAACTATTCTAACAAGAATTACATAATTCAAGTCTGTATTCCATCACAAAAGCCGCATAGCTTCTCTGGGTAGCACTCAACCACATGATAGGTTAGATTTTCGTATTGCTATAGATGGTCAGCTCTAAAAAATGAATGTGGCACACATCATGTTCCCTACAACTATAGTCTAACACATCACAATTTCTGAATCATCAGCTGGGAATTAGGTTGATCGAGTAGGTATAGAGACCAATCAATAGCCAGACCAGAGATTGCATGCTGACAGTCGAATTGGTTCGATTGTAAAAGCCAGATCAATCGACGAAATTCACTATATGTATAAGCCAAACACTTGCAAGCCTGACTCCACTCTACCCCTGCTGCCGGTAACTGTACGAAGATGGAAAAGAATACATACCTAAACTACTTTGCCAAATGACATTATTATGCGACAAGGGCAATTGACTCAACGATTGTGTGGTTGTATTCAAGATACAACCAAAGGTAGGCTTATGAAAAGTACTCCTTTCCATTATTATGCAACCAGGGCAATTAACTCAACGATTGTGTGGTTGTATTCAAGATACAACCAAAGGTAGGCTTCTACAACGTAGGCTTATGAATAGTAACCCCACCCACACACACACACACACACAACAATATTATATGCATTAGTTAGCAGGGAGTTAGTAGAGTCCACGATGAGTTTCAGAGGCTATCTATAATTATGAATTCCAAATGCTCATGATGGGGCTCGAACCTTGGCCTCTCACATGAGAAGGACCAGAAGATACCAACTAGGCTAGAGCCCATTGGCGAAAAGTACTCCTTTCGCCCCCATAATTTTTGTCTAGTTCAGAATTTCTTGTCATTTTCGAAAACTTCTTTCTTTCTTTATTTTATTTTTATCTCTTTTGGTCCTTGTTTAAACTCGTCCAAGGCAGAATCTTTGATTCGGCCCTTTTCACGTGAGCATGAATGTCAATCTAGTCATGGAATTGCTATATCTTGTCACCTCTGATGAATGTGGATAAAAGAAGGTTTATTAGGATTAAATGCGCCGTATCTGGCAAAGTTCGCCTAAAACAACTTTTATTACTCCATTATACATGGTACCTATTAAAAAGAAAGCTATCCAATATCCTTCTCCACGAAAAATTATTCAATTCTTCTGGTGCACCGCCACATGCATGGTGTCCGAGAGCCTTTTACCGCCATACATTACATGAGCCTTGCGATAAAGTGTACGGATCTTATGCAAATGTGAGGTGGTGAAGATTGACCTCTGACACCATGTGGCGGTGCCCGGCCGGCCCAGGGGCACTCGAATCATTAGTACTCCCTCCTCTAACACTTTAAAATCCTAAATATTGTCAGTGTCAATTTCTCCTTGTAAATGTCGACAAATGCATCACCGCCGGCCCTCCCACCCCAACAAAGGGAATATAAAAAAGAAATAGAATCCTCTCCGCTTACTAAAGGATCATGTCTTTTGTGTGTGGGTCAATGCACGACCCACTTTGATGATTGAAATCATTACATTTTAGATTTTTAGATATCTTAGAAGTTTAATGAATGCATGTTTGGATATGCATCTTGTCGGCCGAGTCACTACTTATTGAAATGAATTACTGGATAGTGAGATGAATATGAAATCCACGAAGAACATGACATGACTATAAAATATATAGTTCAAATTCCAAGGTCGACGTTTATTATATCAAGCTACAAAACTCTCCATTTGGGCTAAAAGCCTAAGCGAGTATTTAATAAAAGATGGAACTATTGATCCAGTTTGTCCATGATTTTTATAAAGGAATTACACTATGATCAATTTGATATAATATTGTTATGTCTATGACAAAATTCTTGTAGAAACTAACCAAAAAAAAAAATACAAACGGTCTAAAGGATGAGTTCGGTTCGGGACGAAAGTTCTTAACGGAACCAAATTAATTTTGCTCTATTTGAACATCGACTATGTGTCAATTGAAACCTTTGTTTGTCAATCAACCTCCATAGAAAAGGTCCTGATCGAAATAAAGGATGAGTTCGGGATGAAAGTTCTTGACAGAACCAAATTTTGCTCAATTTGCACATCGAGTATATGTCAATTGAAATCTTTGTTCGTCAATCAGCCTCCATAGAAAAGGTCCTGAAACACTTTTATATGGATAAACAACATCACTTGACCAGTTCTATAATATTCAATCGTTTGATGTGAACGAAGATCCATATCATTCTCTCTCTTTAAATTTTCTGTGGCTGCATGCAGCCGTATATCATCTATGGATGGAAAGGAATAGGAGAAGTTTCAAGCGTGTTTGTCTTGATTCTCAAGCATGCGGTTATTTCTCCAGCTGCTTCTGATCTTAGAATCTTAATTTCTAGAATCTTAATTTCCTTACGGAAAATGAAGCGGTCAGATGAGAATAGGTTACTCTGTAACCAATTGGTTAGGTCTTAAGCTTGTTTGTGCCTTGTTTTGATGTATTAATTTGGTTGGTTCTTGCGCCTTTGTTTTCCTGTCTAGTTGTAGTCAACTTATTTAGATAGGATTTGCTGTGTATATGGCTTTGTTTCGGGGTATATATGCCCCTTGTGATCCTGTTATTGGTTTTTTCTTAATAAAATCTTAATTAAGTTATCCACACAAAAAAAATCTCTATCTTTTTTTTTTTTTTTTACAAAAACAAACCCTGTAGTAATACACCAAGGAGCGTAAACAAAGAACACAAGCTCAACCAAATGGAGCATCATACAATGAAAACAAGTTCAACCTATCACTACAGATCACCTCACAATTTTTGTTTTAAAACAGCAAAAGAAAACACCCAAAAGCCTGTTGGTAAGGAACCAACAAACGGTACCCTAACACACGAACAAAAGCCCAAGCCCAAACACCACACCCAACCGAAAAGATAAAAACAAAACCCTAAACCTATTCACTTACACCAACAGCCCGAGACCAAAACCCACCACCGCCGAAGTACCATAATTAAGTACAATTGGTGCTCCTATGGACTCCTATATTGCTAAATACATGCATGCACTTGGCTTGATAATGTAGTAGTCTCTGTCAAATCATTGCCATGCACGATACAGTTTGGCTCCAACTCTAAGACATCATAATTGAATCCTATACATTAACTTTGTGTTATTCTCGTGGAATGACTATCCTGGACTTATCTTCTCAAATAGATGAATGAAAGTCTCATGCACGCTTAACCAGTTACGTACGCTGATGCCGGCTATTTGTTTGATCAGCATAAAGCCCACGTACTCACAAACATGATACTTATGTATTTACTTATTGCGAAACTGCAGTATCATAACATTAATTCTATGAAACAAACATTAAGTAGCCGTCACTTCTTCTAAGCACTGTCGAAAAATTCCCATCTTCCATGAGGCAAATCAGATCGAACTGCATTTCGTTAAGGTCTATGATTGAGCGTATTCGAGAAAGAAATGAACTATGTTCAAAGATGGCCATAATATTATATATGCCTTCTGTCCCAGTTTGATAGTCTCCAACAAAAAGACATGTAGAATTGGATCAAAATTCAAACAATAAAGCATTTCCGTTCATAATTTATTTTTTGAATTTTTCTACATCAAATTGGAGACCTGATAAAGATCTTCATTTGGTGCGAACAAACTCGAAAAATCATGTACAAGTACTTTAATTGTTGATCCAAAAATAACACATCTTTACATAGAAGCCTATTATTTTGGGATAGATGGTGTATATGAGAATAATGTTGCATGCATAAGGCAAATCAAGAGATCAGGTTAAATCATTTGCGTGCGAATGAATTAAGCGCGTTTTCACCAAAATTCCTCTTGAAGTCTTGAAGAGTGGATATTAATGTCCAAAAGAGACGTTCAAGTAATATCAACGTTGCAAATTTGTTCACTGAAGCGTTACCAACTGCAACATTCAGGAAATTGATTCATAATATCGACACTTTGTTATCTAAGATTCATGGTAAAGGAGAGGCAATGTGAAGACAATAGTCACTCTTTTTCATTTGTCACATGTTCTTCTCTCACTGAATTTTTCTTGGCCAAAGTTTTAATCTGCAGGCATATGTTTAGTTTGGTCATCCAAGAAAAGTGTTGTAATCAAGATCGGATGACCACTTGGCTAACAAGCCTCGTGGTTGGAATAGTTGCTCATCTGTGGATCCTTTGTCTCTCTTGGTATAAGTACAAAACTTTAGCTTAATCTCGACGTATGGGTAACAAAGGAAAAAATAACAAAAAAAAAAAAAAACAGCGAGAAAAAGAAAATTTAAGCTAGAAAATAAAAATAAGAGAAAGTGAAGTAAAATAAAAGAAAGTCAAAAGAAATTTATTTACTTTTACGTGTTTGATTGAAAAGAAAGTTTTGAGGGAATCTTGTAAGAATTTTTTTTTATTGTTACCAACTTACCCTTAATATACTAATCCATATGATTCATGGTAGAAAAGAAAAAAAATTATAGGCATAATGGTAAGTGTTATAATTAACAAGTGACAGCGTTCACAAGTAAATAAAACAATCTTGTGTTCTTAACAAGAAAGTAAAAGCTATGAAACCATATCATAAGTTATACTTTCTCACACTTTCTACCATTTTCATGTTAATCAAACATCGAAAAAGTATCTTTTTTTCCTTTCTATTATTTTCACTCTTACAAACAGATCCAAAGAGAATTGGATCAGTTTGAAAGATTTGATGGCTCTTGAAGAACAATTTTCCATCTATATGGCATTTAATATTCTCTTACAAAGTTCTTTTTCATTTCGATAGTTTCATCGCACTTAAAAGTGCACTTGGTATAGTGTATGTCGAAAGTGTACGTAGTTGGTATAAGTGTACGTATGTCGTATTGCTCTTTTTATATACCATGAGTATGGTAGAGAGAGAGAGAGAGAGAGAGAGAGAGAGAGAGAGAGAGAGAGAGAGAGAGAGAGAGAGAGAGAGAGAAATGCACATGCATTGACTGCAAACTATAAAGGCCTAAGTTAATAATTCGGATCATGGGCTTGATAATATTCATGATATATGACTGGATACAAGTCCATAATGAGTACTCCAATTGCCTAAACGTGGTGATGTTGATCAGGTCCAGCAGGTACGTTCCGTTCAGGCTGATTTTTAGGCAACCTGTCGGGATTTTCCTCCGCTAGTCTTCTGAAATGCACTTCTAATGCTTCTCTGGCAATCCCTATTGGCTTCAGACCATGCCTTGCAGTAGTATTTCTCCCACATGAAATCAACACCAACATAAAAATACTAGTGCAAATCAACAACTTTGACATCCTAGCCAATTACTCTCTCAAATTTCAAGTACACTACTAAGAGCATGTGATGATCTATAGAGAGAATTCTGGTGTTGTATATATACAGAGGAAGTGGCATTGCAAAGTTAATTTGTAATTATATATATTGCAACTTGCCGATAATTTATTTTTATTTTTTTATTCCAACTCAGTTACAAAGAGATGTACATGAATTTAATAATAACATAATTGTCCTTGTAGTTTTCTTATTGTCTCAATTTGGTACCTTCACTTTCAATTGGCTCAATTTTAACCTTTAAACTTTATATACATGTCAATTTAGCCCAATAAATAACGGTGGTAATTACCTTCGTATGAAAGGAAGCCCATGTGCAAGTCACGTGACCAATTCTTAGGGGCAAAATTGTCAATTCAAATTTTTTTCTCATCAAGGATCACCTTAGAGCATCTCCAACCAATCTCTAAAATACAAAAATAGAGAATTTATATGACATATTGAGGAAATTTTTTATAATTTATCTAATCTTTTTTCACTTTATGATAGAATATTTGAGGGACCCAACGTCCTTTCTAGAGATTTGGTCTCAAAAAATAGAGACCATACTCTCATTTTGGAGACAAAATCTCTAAAAAGTACCATGGGTCCCTCCAAGATTCTCTCATAAAGTGCAAATAGAGAGAATAAATTACAAAATCTCCTCTCAATATGTTACATCCATTCTCTATTTTTGTATTTTAGAGGATGGATTGGAGATGCTCTTAGTCTCTTCTTCTTTATTCTCTTTTTTCCCCTCATGTTGCTCTTCCACCACCATAGTTATGTATAGTATTCCCATAACAAGACCAATACCATTGAATCACAGATAAGGATATAAGTGACAAGTTTTTTGCAATTATATATGTTAGGTGTGTGTTTACCTTAATGCATGGTCATGTGATGTCTTTAATTTTTACTTGGAGAAGATTTGTATTCAACCCTTAAAGAAATAAGCAACAATACAATGATTTGAAAGGGAAAAGCCATAACAAATAAGAACCCACAATTTTCCTATTTAATGAGGTAACTCAATAAATGAAAGTATCTAAATGCCCATCTACAATGATCTAAGGAGGAACACGAGTACGGTTTCTCTCCGTCGAAAAACTAACTTATGGTATCCATTGCACTAGAATGACACAAATCTAAAACTTGAAGGTCAATATCAAGCCAATTTGGAAATGAAAGGGACCAAATTGAGATAGAGAGCAAACTAAAGAGACTATTTTTGCAATTGGTCTAAACCTTATGCTTTATATACTGGTAAAATTTCAAAATACCCCCCAACCTTTACACCAAAATTCAATTAGACTCCCAACCTTTAAAAACTTCAATTTTACTCCCAACATTATCTTCCGTTAATCAAAACGCACCATTTCCTCCGAATAACTAACGAATTTCGTTAAAGCCTCCGTTAAATAGCGTCCCGATCGAATTTCGATGATCCGAGCCGCTTAATATTGTCAAAATGTGATATTAAGGGTACCCGCGAGAAATCAGCAAAAAATGACCGAAAAAGGTTTCATCTGAACAGTTTTTTATTGAAATAGTTCAATAAAAAACTATTCAGATGAAGCCATATCCGATCATTTTTTTTGTTGATTTCTCGCGGGTACATTTAAAATCACATTTGAATTATATTGAGCGGTTCGGATCATCAAAATTCGATTGGGAAAGGGGAGGTGCAGATCGATCAAGATTTTGTTCAAAGCCCGGACGTCCGGATTTTGCTTCGGTCTGCACCTCCCCTTTTCCGATTGAATTTCGATGATCCGAGTCGCTCAATGTGATTAGAACGTGATTTTAAGAGTACCCGCGAGAAATCAGCAAAAAAAATGACCGGAAATGGCTTCATCTGAACAGTTTTTTTGCTGAAGCCCTTTTTTCGATCATTTTTTTTGCTGATTTCTAGCGGGTACTTTTAAAATTAAGTTTTGAACACATTGAGCGGCTCGGATCATCGAAATTCGATCAAGACGCTATTTAACAGAGCTTTTAACGAAATTCGTTAGTCATTCGGACGGAAGAAGGCATTTTGATTAACAGAAGATAACGTTGGGAGTAAAATTAAAGTTTTTAAAAGTTGGGAGGCTAATTGAATTTTGGTGTAAAAGTTGAGGGGTATTTTGAAATTTTCCCTTATATATTAGGATAGGATTTTGGACCACACTCCACGGTGAACTAAATCAGTGAAGTTGACTGGACTCTCTCTCTCTTTCTCTCTCTCTCTCACACAAACACAAAATCCTAGTCGCCAATATCTTTCCTCTCCCTCTCCCCTAGGCTTTCACACCCTTGTAGGGCTGTTGAAGAGGAAGACCTTATACTCTTCTGTTTGTTGTGTTTTTCTCCCGTCTCTTCAGGCAAAGAATTGATTCGTGAGATTTTTCTTGAGAGTTTAGTTTTGTCTTTGAACCAATATTTATCTACAAATCAGGAATTCTTTTAGAGACGATGTTGCTCCACAATGTCAACAGTGTTCTTACCCTATATGAATTTATTTATTTATTTATTTTTTTTTGGGGGGGGGGGGGGGGGAACTCATTGAGGTTTGTCAGATCTATAGTTTATTTGGAAGTTCCTTGATGCGTTCATACTTAGTTGGATCTCATCTAATCGTTTGAGCATTTGTTGTCTTTTATCTTTAACTAGCACTTTATCTCTTTTGAAACTGTTGATTCTAG